>NC_091182.1:38502132-38674632 GCF_040958095.1 Procambarus clarkii
TTTAACTCCAATAAAAAAAAATTGATCTCATACATAATAAAATGGGTAGCTTTATCATTTCATAAGAAAAAAATTTGAGAAAATATATTAATTCATGAAAATTTGGCTTATTAGGCAAATAGGGCCTTGCATAGTAGGCTGAGAAGTGGGTTCTGGCTACTAGGTACGACATATATATATATATATATATATATATATATATATATATATATATATATATATATATATATATATATATATATATATATATATATATATTAGTATATTTTGGTAGCAGTCTTTCCTGTAGACATATATTATTAAATATGACCGAAAAAGTAAGATTAATAATTCTAACACGAATTTTCTCAATCTTTCGTACATTTCGCTTCACTGTTGGAGGTAAATCAAAAATCAATTCTCCAAAAATAAAAATGAATTTTGGAGAATTGATTTTTGATTTACCTCCAACAGTGAAGCGAAATGTACGAAAGATTGAGAAAATTCGTGTTAGAATTATTAATCTTACTTTTTCGGTCATATTTAATAATATATATATATATATATATATATATATATATATATATATATATATATATATATATATATATATATATATATATATATATATATATGTCGTACCTAATAGCCGGAACGCACTTCTCAGCCAACTATGCATGGCCCAATTTGCCTAATAAGCCAAGTTTTCATGAATTAATGTTTTTTCGACTACCAAACCTACCTAACCTAACCTAACTTTTTCTGCTACCTAACCTAACCTAACCGGTAGAGATAGGTTAGGTTAGGTAGGGTTGGTTAGGTTTGGTCATATATCTATGTTAATTTTAACTCCAATAAAAAAAATTGACCTCATACATAATGAAATGGGTAGCTTTATCATTTCATAAGAAAAAAATTAGAAAAAATATATTAATTCAGGAAAACTTGGCTTATTAGGCAAATCGGGCCTTGCATAGTAGGCTGAGAAGTGCGTTCTGGCTATTAGGTACGACATATATATATATATATATATATATATATATATATATATGTCGTACCTAGTAGCCAGAACTCACTTCTCAGCCTACTATTCAAGGCCCGATTTGCCTAATAAGCCAAGTTTTCCTGAATTAATATATTTACTATAATTTTTTTCTTATGAAATGATAAAGCAACCCTTTTTTCTATGTATGAGGTCAATTTTTTTTTATTGGAGTTAAAATTAACGTAGATATATGACCGAACCTAACCAACCCTACCTAACCTAACCTAACCTATATTTATAGGTAAGGTTAGGTTAGGTAGCCAAAAAAAGTTAGGTTAGGTTAGGTTAGGTAGGTTAGGTAGACGAAAAAACATTAATTCATGAAAACTTGGCTTATTAGGCAAATCGGGCCTTGAATAGTAGGCTGAGAAGTGCGTTCTGGCTATTAGGTACGACATATATATATATATATATATATATATATATATATATATATATGTCGTACCTAGTAGCCAGAACTCACTTCTAAGCCTACTATTCAAGGCCCGATTTGCCTAATAAGCCAAGTTTTCCTGAATTAATATATTTACTATAATTTTTTTCTTATGAAATGATAAAGCAACCCTTTTCTCTATGTATGAGGTCAATTTTTTTTATTGGAGTTAAAATTAACGTAGATATATGACCGAACCTAACCAACCCTACCTAACCTAACCTAACCTATATTTATAGGTAAGGTTAGGTTAGGTAGCCAAAAAAAGCTAGGTTAGGTTAGGTAGACGAAAAAACATTAATTCATGAAAACTTGGCTTATTAGGCAAATCGGGCCTTGAATAGTAGGCTGAGAAGTGCGTTCTGGCTATTAGGTACGACATATATATATATATATATATATATATATATATATATATATATATATATATATATATATATATATATATATATATATATATATAACCTTGCATAATAAAGTGTACACCATAAAAAGGGGGGGGGGGGGGGTGGCAGGAGAAGCAAACACTCTTACGTATTCAGAGTTAAATGGCAAGTTTTTCCCTGAATGCTCTGTGTTCCCTTCTCTGAGGCTGTGGGTCCCTTATTGCACCAGAGGTGTTACCCCCATATATATATATATATATATATATATATATATATATATATATATATATATATATATATGTATATATATATATATATATATATATATATATATATATATATATATATATATATATATATATATATATATATATATATATATATATATGGAAATGTTCGTTTGTACAGAATCGCTAGTCTCCGAATGTTCTTCACCGATTGCTTTGAAATGTTCCATTTGCATCCGTTCTAATGATATAATGTTCATTGTGTGAAACAAATGTTCCATTTGTTTCACACAATGCTCCGTATGCGTCCGAGCAGGATTTTTTTTTAAATACATTCTATATTGATGTCACTTCTGTGACGGACAAAAACTTTTGTTTTAACTGTGTTTTTCATGTGTTTTTCTTGTGAGAGAATTCTTCGAAACCTCATTACCGATTGCTTTGAAATTCTGACACAACGTTCCATTCGAATATGCGCATGTTTTTCTATACCTACTATATAGATGGCACACCTGTGACAGATAAAAAAAAATCCGAAAACAACGCCATCTGTTGCACGTAATAGCAACACACACGCAATACTATGTTACGAATTCCATTTCAATGTTTCCGATTGCATTGATAAATTTAATTTTTATAGATTTCGATTTATTTCAATTTTTATTGAATTATTTTGTGTGACATTGTGTTGGAGATGACCTGCGTTGTTTACCATACGGTTCATTTCATATATATAAGTATAAATGCCACACACCAGTGACAGGTATTTTTTTTTTTTTAAGAAATAGCGCCATCTGTTGCGCGTAAGAGCTACACACTCTATACTAAATGTTACCAATTCAATGTCTTCGATTGCATTGACAAATTAAATTTTCATACATTACGATTTATTTTCATTTTGATTTAATTATTTTGTGTGACATTGCATTGAAACTGAGCTATGTTGTTTACCATACCATTCATTTCGTGAGAATAAGTATAGATGCCACACCTGTGACAGGTAAAACATGATTTTTGTTAAAAAACAGCACCATCTGTTGCATTTAAGAGCAACTCACACTTCACTATATATGTTTTGAATCCAATTTAATGTTTTCGATTTCATTGATAAATTGAATTTTCATAGATTTCAAATTATTTTAATTTTGATTTAATTATTTTGTGTGACATTGCATTGGAATGGAACTGTGTTGTTTACCATATCATTCATTTCGTGAGTAAAGTTATTTTTTTATTTTTTTCATTGTTTTTCATTTCGTTTTTAATTGTTTTCTAATATTTCAGTGATGGGAACATCAGATCATTTGATGTTCCCAATTTTCTGTTGGGAACATCAGATCAATTGGGAAGGCATCGGACGAGGAAGTGGGGAAAGGTGGGGAGGACAAAGGGACAGGGGAGGGGGGGAATGGTAGGGAGGACGAGGGGAAGGGGGAGTGTGAGATGATGGAGAGGACGAGGGGACAGTGGAGTGGTGGATGGTGGGGAGGACATAGGGATGAGCGAGCGAGGAAACGTGGGGGAGGAGGAGGGTACGGGGGTAGTGGGGGAATGATTGGGAGGACGAGGATATGGGGGGGGGGGAGGGAGGGGGAATGGTGGGGAGACAGGGGAAGGGTTGCTGATGCTTAGCAATGCACATACATTACTTAGCCACAGCAATGCGTGGCCGGGTACAGCTAGTGTGTATATATATACATATATATATATATATATATATATATATATATATATATATATATATATATATATGTATATATATGTATATATATATATATATATATATATATATATATATATATATATATATATATATATATATATATATATATATATGTCGTACCTAGTAGCCAGAACGCACTTCTCAGCCTACTATGCAAGGCCCGATTTGCCTAATAAGCCAAGTTTTCATGAATTAATATATTTTCTCAATTTTTTTCTTATGAAATGATAAAGCTACCTATTTAATTATGTATGATGTCAGTTTTTTTTATTGGAGTTAAAATTAACGTTGATATATGACCGAACCTATCCAACCCTACCTAACCTAACCTAACCTATCTTTATAGGTTAGGTTAGGTTAGGTAGCCGAAAAAGATAGGTTAGGTTAGGTAGGTTAGGTAGTCGAAAAACAAATAATTCATGAAAACTAGGCTTATTAGGCAAATCGGGCCTTGCATAGTAGGCTGAGAAGTGCGTTCTGGCTACTAGGTACGACATATATATATATATATATATATATATATATATATATATATATATATATATATATACATATATATATAATGTTCGTTTGTGCATATCCACTAATCTCCGAAAGATTTTCGTCGATTGCTTTGAAATTTTCACTCAACATTCCATTCGCATCCGAGCAGGTTTTTATATATATACTATACAGATGTTACGTCTGTGACGGTAAAAATATCATACTTTTTCTGAAAAACTGTGTTTTTCATGTGAGGGAAATCTTTGAAACCTTTTTACCGATTGCTTTGAAATTTTGACACAACGTTCTATTCCAATATGCGCGTCTTTTTATATATCTACTATATACATGGCTAACCTGTGACAGGAAAAAACATGCGTTTTTGAAAAACAGCGCCATCTGTTAGACGTAAGAACAACACACGCTGTAATCTCCGAAAGTTCTTCACCGATTGCTTTCAAATTTTGACACAACGTTGCATTCGAATAGGAGCATCTTTTTATATACCTACTATATAGATGCCACCCCTGTGACAGGTAAAAACATGCGTTTTTGAAAAACGAGGGGACGGTGGAGAGGGGAATGGCGGGGAGGACTGGGGGACAGGGAAGGTTGCTGTGGCTGTGTACTGCTAGTATATTAATGCATCTTCAGAAGGAATTCCTTCTGAAGATGCATTAATATACGAAAGTACCTAAGGACATTATTGTTTCAGTTCTTCCTCCGTGGTCTGACACTGTCACATTTTTCATCGCCTTAATTTTCGTGATTTACACACACACACACACACACACACACACACACACACACACACACATACACACACACATACACACACACACACACACACACACACACACATACACACACACATACACACACACATACACACACACACACACACACACACACACACACACACAAGTGAACTAAGGGAAAGAGCACAAGAAGTGAACCCAGATGTAATTGGACTCACTGAAACAAAACTCTCTGGAATCATAACGAATGCCGTGTTTCCCCAGGAGTACACAATAATAAGGAAAGAGAGGGAAGGTAGGGGAGGAGGAGGAGTGGCCCTACTCATGAGAAAGGAATGGAGTTTTAAGGAGATGGCTATCCCGGGCTGTGAGGGTTTCAGAGACTACATAGCAGGCACCATGACAATGGGAGGACCAAGGATAGTAGTAGCAGTAATATATAATCCTCCACCAAATGACAGAAGACCCAGTCAAGAGTACGAAAGCAACAACATGGCAGTTAACACTATAATTGAGAGGGCAGCCTCTTCTGCCAGTAGAAATAGATCCCACCTGCTCATCATGAGGGACTTCAATCACGGCAGGATTGATTGGGAGAACAAGGAACCGCATGGAGGCGAGGATACGTGGAGAGCCAAACTACTGGAGGTGGCGACTAGGAACTTCTTAACCCAGCATGTCAGTGAACCCACAAGGATGAGAGGAAATGACGAACCAGCGAGACTCGACCTGGTTTTCACCCTGAACTACTCTGACATAAGAGAAATCAGTTTTGAGGACCCAGTAGGAATGAGCGACCACAGTGTATTGGTGTTTGAGTACCTGATTGAAGAAGGGTTATTGAACTCGAGGAGGGATACCGAAACCAAAAGGTTAGCATACCGAAAGGGAAACTATGAGGAGATAAGAAAATGCCTAGCAGATATAGCATGGGAAACAGAGCTCAGGGAAAAGACGGCCCAAGATATGATGGAATACATCACGCAAAAATGCAAGGATGCAGCAAACAAGTTTGTCCCAGTCCAAAAGGAAAACAGTGAAATGAAGATGAGAAACCCATGGTTTAATCAGAGATGTAGGCTAGCTAAGCAGCAAAGTAAAAGGGCATGGAGAAACTATAGGAATAACAGGACACTGGAGAGCAGAGAAAGATACCAGAATGCCAGGAATGAATATGTTAGGATGAGAAGAGAGGCAGAAAGACAATACGAAAATGACATCGCAAGCAAGGCAAAGACTCAGCCTAAATTGCTGCATATCCACATTAGGAGAAAAACAACAGTAAAGGAACAGGTTAAGAAATTAAGGATAGGGGCAGAAGGATTCACTACAAACGACAAGGAAGTGTGTGAGGAACTGAATAAGAAATTCCAAGAGGTCTTCACCTTAGAGCAAGGAGAAATCCCAGAGATAAGAGAGGGAATAGCTAACCAGGAACCACTGGAAGAGTTTGAGATTACCAGCGGGGAAGTAAGGAAGTGTTTACTAGAATTGGATGTGACAAAGGCTATAGGCCCAGATGGAATCTCCCCTTGGATACTAAAGGAAGGAGCACCAACAGAAGTTGGGCGACCACTTGGTATAAGTGACTGACAGAGTCCTGATGGATTCGATCTGCAACCAGGTTATAATATCATAAAGTGTAGAGGTTTATATTCCCTTGTATTATATGTGAATGCTTTGTATATGTTCTGTTTTGTTATTAAATCTGTGTAGTTAACAGATGTTTGCCCTTGTCCTAGTGAGGCTTCCCAGAAAGTAGAAAAGAGAGAGACAGAGAGAGAAAGAACCATGAACCATAGCTGTGGACAGGGTAGTAGAGAGTAACATTTCAGATAGGGGATTGAGGAGATCATACAAAATAAAAAGAGAGTGGGGAGTCACGGCGGCTCAAGTAGGTGTGTGCACGTGACAACGAGGTCAGTATTGGAGCCGCAACCCTTTAAACGTGTGACGTTGAACCCCTCTCCAAGTGCCACAAGCGTCCAGGGTGATCTCATGGTCAAAATAAGAACTCTTCGGGTTTTGGGTTCGGTTGTCCATAAGAAAGGACGACCAACACGTCAAAATCATCATAATAATGGGTATTAAATGTATCAATATAGGCAGCTTATGTTCTTGTTTCTGCTTGTGTTCCCGAGTCATTTGACCCTGTCTCTACATTGGCTCGGGGTCTTGAAGTGGGTCAAATTCTACGCACAGCTTTACTCGCACACTGAACATAATATTTGTCACTTAAATTTAAGGCCAAATGTATACCTATGGACTCTTTATACATATAGATGTGTCACACTATACAGACACCCAGGTGATGTGTGTCACACTATAGAGACACCCAGGTGATGTGTGTCACACTATAGAGACACCCAGGTGATGTGTGTCACACTATACAGTCACCCAGGTGATGTGTCACACTATACAGACACCCAGGTGATGTGTGTCACACTACAGAGACACCCAGGTGATGTGTGTCACACTATAGAGACACCCAGGTGATGTGTGTCACACTATAAAGACACCCAGGTGATGTGTCTCACACTATACAGACACCCAGGTGATGTGTGTCACACTATACAGACACCCAGGTGATGTGTCTCACACTATACAGACACCCAGGTGATGTGTGTCACACTACAGAGACACCCAGGTGATGTGTGTCACACTATAGAGACACCCAGGTGATGTGTGTCACACTATAAAGACACCCAGGTGATGTGTCTCACACTATACAGACACCCAGGTGATGTGTGTCACACTTTAGAAACACCCAGGTGATGTGTGTCACACTACAGAGCAACCCGTTCTCGCAAATTCGTAAAGTCAATATTGACTTATTAACTACGTGCATAGGTGATATACTAAACATAATAGATACCCTTAAAAAGATTCATAGAAAACACCAACCTTACCTAACCTTGTTAGTATCTTAAGATAAGCATCTTATTGCTTCGTAATTACAATTATTACTTAACCTATACCTATTATAGGTTAGGTAATAATTGTAATTACGAAGCAATAAGATGCTTATCTTAAGATACTAACAAGGTTAGGTAAGGTCGGTGTTTTCTATGAATCTTTTTAAGGGTATCTATTATGTTAAGTATGTCACCTATGCACATATTTAATAAGTCAATATTGACTTATTAAATTTGCGAGAACGGGTTGTACAGAGACACCCAGGTGATGTGTCTCACACTATACAGACACCCAGGTGATGTGTGTCACACTATACAGACACCCAGGTGATGTGTCTCACACTATACAGACACCCAGGTGATGTGTGTCACACTATACAGACACCCAGGTGATGTGTCTCACACTATACAGACACCCAGGTGATGTGTCTCACACTATACAGACACCCAGGTGATGTGTGTCACACTATACAGACACCCAGGTGATGTCTCACACTATACAGACACCCAGGTGATGTCTCACACTATACAGACACCCAGGTGATGTCTCACACTAGAATTTTTTTAAATTTGTTTAGTCCATTACTACAACGTCGTCCTCATGTTCATCATAAGATATTTATCAATCTTAGGACCGAGTAAAACAATGGATTGAATGTCAGATCTTGACATCTCGCCTGAGTAGAGGATATTGATGCCTCCTTGGGACTGACATTTAGTATCAGGGGGCGACGGTATTAATGTTTATAAACACAGCCCTTTGTGATAGAGTCGAGGTTTCCACGAAAGTGGTCTAGTCACTTCCCGAGTTTATTCTGTTTTATAGAATGGTTGGCGGATGGTCGACTTGTGTCACTCTAATAGATTCTGTTACTTAATTGGTTCTTATAAAAAAGTGATATACTTTTAATGTAATTAAAGTCTCTTAAGCTTAGGGCAACGCGGCGTGATGTTTTGGTGTTGGGCTTAAAGCTTGTTAACCGTAGGAGGTTAGTGAGACTACCCATAATAACTTACTAATCAGAAAATAAGTTTTTTTTGCTCTGAACATAGTTCAGGAATAAGCTAAACTCTGAGAGTGTGTACACAGCGAAATGAGATTCATCTCTCAGAGTACACGACCCTTGACATATAACACTGACCTTGTGAATCACACGTGAACAATTTCCACCACAAACATCTTGTAGGGAATATCATGCTACGATTACTATTTTTTAAGTTAGGTGGCGATAATATTTTTATTGTCTGTGTATTTCAATAAGACAATATCTCGGTTGAGAAGTTTGGCGATTAACGGGACTGGCGTCACGTCAGGCGTGCGTGTCAATGGCTCGCGTTGGCTTCCTGGATTGTTCTCATTGGTTAAGAGCTCGAAATTCGACCAATGAGCGAAGACCCTAATGCCGACTTTAGCAACCTCCAACCCGTTCTCGCACTTGCTTATAGTCACTATTGGCTTATTATTAAGTGCATATGTGACATACTAATTTATTGTGAATATTTGAGTTTATCTTGAAAAGCTGAATAGAAAACACCGACCCAACCTAACCTTCTTAGTATGTTAAGATAAACATCTTATTGCTTCGTAATTACAATTAATACTTAACCTATACCTATATTGATATTACATTTTTTAAAAAATAATAAAATAAAACCAAAATATTTAAATAAATTGTAAAGTAACTCAGGATATTGTCAAATATTGTAGAAAATCTCTATTGTTTAATAAAATTAAAAAAGAAATTCATAATAATAAAACTGGTGTTTAGCTATTCCATAGAAAGAGTTTATACCTTATATACAAAATATTAATTGGCATATACCACATATGTACTTATTAATCAGCCAAATAGTGACTATAAGCAATAAGTCATATATGTATTGTCTTGTGCGAGAGCGGGTTGCACCCTCATGCCTGGCCGGCATGTGGGGCGCCAGTCGTAGTTCAGCAGCCGTCGGGGTAACACGCTCAACTCGCAGGACTTAAGATTCCAGATCACTTATGGATGAAGACAAGAAGGTCTGCTTATAAAATAATTCAGTAGTTGCGACGCTCATGTGTTTTTTTTAAAGGCACTGAAGCTCTTCTGTAACTCGACTTTGTCACCACTGAAAAATTTCACCTTCGTCAGTAAAGTGACTTTGAGAGACGATCTGGTGTCAGCTGTACGTCCAGTTCACCAACAGCAATTTGCAAGTTAGGAAGGAGGTCGTTGTTGCCAGTCAAACCAACCCGTCCTCTTAAAAACAACGTCACTTTTGGCTCGTATGCGCGGCACTATGGCCAAATTTGGACGTAATTTGAAATGAAATCGACTCACAAAAGTGACGTTCTGTTCCGTTTTCTGTTTGAGTCGGCCGGCGTACGCGCAGAGGTTATAAGAGGACACTTTAAATTAACGTTTTTCATAACGTTTTGAAACTTTATGAGAATTTCCTGCCCACCTAACCTATCAGAGGACCCTTAACTTACTGTTGTTGAAAAAAAAAATCCCAAATTTATTTTCATTTTCAAATTACGTCCAAATTCGGCCATACGGGCAAACGTCCAAAAGCGACGTTCTTATTAAGAGGACAGGTTGCTTCTTCGGCTCTTGATGTCATCAAAAAAGATTAGAAGTATATTTCACCACACCAGCAGCTGTCGAATCTGTACTTATAGCGGTATTGAAAGGCGTGGATTTAAAGACGCTTTTATTAATTTTATTTTTAATGTATCCATAGCTTTATACTGTATTATATCATTGTATTATATTAATGTATTAATAGCTTTACACTGTATTTTATCATTAGGTCAGCTGTTCTGCGTGTTTTTTTTATCGTTTCAAGATAAAGTATTTTTATATAAATATTAAATCCGATGATGCGGGTAATTCAATACAAATTGATAGCATTTTCTGCCTCACTGATGTCATGCCCTAGTCTTACAATCTTGTCTTGAAGAATGTAAGACCAGGGCATAGTATGCTTCAGTTATTCTTCACTTCTCAAGACTGCATACATTGCTCAGTGAATACGGCTTTGTAGGAATTTAGTCCATAGGTTATGCGCGCGCATCAAGGACGGCCTGGGACATTGATGCGATCCTCGTTGACAGATCCACCTACGTCAGCATTTTATGGCTGATCCACTTACGTCAGTATTTTATGGCTGATCCACCTACGTCAGCATTTTATGGCTGATCCACTTACGTCAGTATTTTATGGCTGATCCACCTACGTCAGCACCAGACGTCAGAGCCATTCACGTCACCACCAGACGTCAGAGCCACTTACGTCACCACCAGACGTCAGAGCCACTTACGTCAGCACCAGACGTCAGACCCACTCACGTCACCACCAGACGTCAGAGCCACTCACGTCACCACCAGACGTCAGAGCCACTCACGTCACCACCAGACGTCAGAGCCACTCACGTCAGCACCAGACGTCAGAGCCACTTACGTCAGCACCAACGTCAGAGCCACTCACGTCACCACCAGACGTCAGAGCCACTCACGTCACCACCAGACGTCATAGCCACTCACGTCACCACCAGACGTCAGAGCCACTCACGTCACCACCAGACGTCAGAGCCACTCATGTCACCACCAGACGTCAGAGCCACTCACGTCACCACCAGACGTCAGAGCCACTCACGTCAGCACCAGACGTCAGAGCCACTCAAGTCAGCACTAGACGTCAGAGCCACTCACGTCAGCACCAGACGTCAGAGCCACTCACGTCACCACCAGACGTCAGAGCCACTCACGTCAGCACCAGACGTCAGAGCCACTCACGTCACCACCAGACGTCAGAGCCACTCACGTCAGCACCAGACGTCAGAGCCACTCACGTCACCACCAGACGTCAGAGCCACTCACGTCAGCACCAGACGTCAGAGCCACTCACGTCAGCACCAGACGTCAGAGCCACTCATGTCACCACCAGACGTCAGAGCCACTCACGTCACCACCAGACGTCAGAGCCACTCACGTCACCACCAGACGTCAGAGCCACTCACGTCAGCACCAGACGTCAGAGCCACTCACGTCACCACCAGACGTCAGAGCCACTCACGTCAGCACCAGACGTCAGAGCCACTCACGTCAGCACCAGACGTCAGAGCCACTCACGTCACCACCAGACGTCAGAGCCACTCACGTCACCACCAGACGTCAGAGCCACTCAAGTCAGCACTAGACGTCAGAGCCACTCATGTCACCACCAGACGTCAGAGCCACTCACGTCACCACCAGACGTCAGAGCCACTCATGTCACCACCAGACGTCAGAGCCACTCAAGTCAGCACTAGACGTCAGAGCCACTCACGTCAGCACCAGACGTCAGAGCCACTCATGTCACCACCAGACGTCAGAGCCACTCACGTCACCACCAGACGTCAGAGCCATTCACGTCACCACCAGACGTCAGAGCCACTCACGTCACCACCAGACGTCAGAGCCACTCATGTCACCACCAGACGTCAGAGCCACTCACGTCACCACCAGACGTCAGAGCCACTCACGTCAGCACCAGACGTCAGAGCCACTCACGTCAGCACCAGACGTCAGAGCCCCTCACGTCACCACCAGACGTCAGAGCCACTCATGTCACCACCAGACGTCAGAGCCACTCACGTCACCACCAGACGTCAGAGCCACTCACGTCACCACCAGACGTCAGAGCCACTCATGTCACCACCAGACGTCAGAGCCACTCACGTCAGCACCAGACGTCAGAGCCACTCACGTCACCACCAGACGTCAGAGCCACTCACGTCACCACCAGACGTCAGAGCCACTCACGTCAGCACCAGACGTCAGAGCCACTCACGTCAGCACCAGACGTCAGAGCCACTCACGTCAGCACCAGACGTCAGAGCCACTCACGTCACCACCAGACGTCAGAGCCACTCATGTCACCACCAGACGTCAGAGCCACTCACGTCACCACCAGACGTCAGAGCCACTCACGTCACCACCAGACGTCAGAGCCACTCACGTCACCACCAGACGTCAGAGCCACTCACGTCACCACCAGACGTCAGAGCCACTCACGTCACCACCAGACGTCATAGCCACTCACGTCACCACCAGACGTCAGAGCCACTCACGTCACCACCAGACGTCAGAGCCACTCACGTCACCACCAGACGTCAGAGCCACTCACGTCACCACCAGACGTCAGAGCCACTCACGTCAGCACCAGACGTCAGAGCCACTCACGTCAGCACCTGACCGACACACATTTCAAGTCTTGCAATTGTTTGGTTCATTATATTTATCACAAATAATGATAATTTATCCTCAGTATATTCAAGTTATTTTCATATTTTATTGAGTTCGTTATCATTACATTGTATTAATTGTATTATTTACAGGAATATAGACACTCTTGGTTTAACTGATTAACGACTCTTTACACACAACATTAATGACCAAGAAAATATTATGTAAGTCTTCTAGCTCCATTTCCAGACGGAATTTAACACTTCTAGAACAAAATACCTGAAGCTCATGATATCAAAACACAGCAGCAGTTGACATAATTATATCTACACAATGCCAAACGTCACTGACACAACATAATACTTCTAATGTTGATCCTATCTCTTGATGATTCCTGTAAACCTTGCCCAACCACTTGGATGGACGGTAGAGCTACGGTCTTGCTTTGTGCAGGTCGGCGTTCAATCCCCGACCGTCTAAGTGGTTGGGCACCATTCCTTCCAATCCCATATCCTTATCCCGACCCTTTCCAAGTGCTATTTAGTCGTAATGGCTTGACGCTTTCTCCTGACAACTCCCCTTAACTCGCTTAATAAATAACTGGCTCAAAAGATTTTACGGTAACTAAACAAAGTTATTTCACTTCTCAAAACCAAAGATTCGTTTAAAAGAAATTTAGGTCGAGTAAAACAAATTACATTTGAAGTAAAAACATCAAGTGAAGGCAAGAAATTAAAACATTTTATACATTGAGAAATATACACAGGTATATACAGCTTGTCGGTGTGTATTCACCGAGAAGTATATTGACCTGTTCTTGGTGATTATGCTCTGAGAGTTTACTTTAATCCTGGACTATATTCAGGATAAATGTATACCTGCTGGTTGGTCATTAAGCTCTTGTGGTTGTATTCATAACCCTCCAGAGGTTGATAGGCCTTAATAACCCCCAGAGGTTGATAGGCCCTAATAACCCTCAAGAGGCTGATAAGCCTTAATAACCCTCAAGACGTTGATAGGCCTTAATAACCCTCCAGAGGTTGATAGGCCTTAATTAAATTAATACCCCTGAAAAGGTTGTCATGCCTTAATAACCCTCCAGAGGTTGTCATGCCTTAATAACCCTCCAGAGGTTGATAGGCCTTAATAACCCTCCAGAGGTTGATAGGCCTTAATAACCCTCCAGAGGTTGATAGGCCTTAATAACCCTCCAGAGGATGATAGGCCTTAATTAAATTAATACCCCTGAAAAGGTTGTCATGCCTTAATAACCCTCCAGAGACTGACAGGTCTTAATAACCCTCCAGAGACTGACAGGTCTTAATAACCCTCCAGAGACTGACAGGTCTTAATAACCCTCCAGAGACTGACAGGTCTTAATAACCCTCCAGAGACTGACAGGTCTTAATAACCCGGCAAAGGGTGACAGCTTAAGCACAACAAAACCAATCAGCCTGTTGTGTTGTGTGTTGTAAATCCGCTTTCGTCAACCCTCAAAGTCTTGCTTAGGGATAACGAATCTTACGTAAATTGTAAGACTTGTATCGTCAATGTTTCATATTCGTTCATCCATGTTCGTATTTTTACTGCTAGCATCCCGCGGGATATACACGTATGCACTTTACAAGTCTCATTAACATTTTCCAATATGAACACATAACAATATCTTGAATCTTACGAAGATATCCCTCTCTTAAAACACCTGCTGGCAACCGAACCTTGATGATTATCTTGAGGTTATCTTGAGATGATTTCGGGGCTTTTTAGTGTCCCCGCGGCCCGGTCCTCGACCAGGCCTCCACCCCCAGGAAGCAGCCCGTGACAGCTGACTAACACCCAGGTACCTATTTTACTGCTAGGTAACAGGGGGCATAGGGTGAAAGAAACTCTGCCCATTGTTTCTCGCCGGCGCCTGGGATCGAACCCAGAACCACAGGATCACAAGTCCAGTGTGCTGTCCGCTCGGCCGACCGGCTCCCTATTTGATGTCTTTTTTTTTTTAATAAGAATAGACGTCAAAATTGTTTTGATGTCTTCAGAATTTTCATGTAATTTTTAGAACCTAATTAGCTAACGCGGTTAAATTTTGATTTACATATTACAGAATGGACATAATTATCTAAAATACAATTAATAATTTACAATAATAATAATTCATTTTGTCCGGGACAGGAAGCCTGTGCATAGATGTACTTTACCAAACTACTGCCCCCCCCCCCCAACCCCAGGAGGCAACTCCAGAACAGTTCCCTAACTCCCTGCAACAAATTTACTCCTAGGTGAGCAGAGGCATTAGGTGAAAAGAAACAAACCCAACCATTTCTGTCTATCCCGGGAATTGAATCCGGGATATCGGATTTTGTGTATAGAACGAAGCCAACTGTGCTACGGAAAAACTTAATCTACATTCTCAGGATAACGTAAGTTGAATAATAAGGGAATAACAAAGCGGGACATTAATATCTTAAACAGATCAACACAAAATATAACAAGAAACAGAGTATATAGATTAGTTGAGGTTAGATTCACAAAAGTCATGGGTAAATACTGGTTTAGAAATACGTTTTTTTAGATTTATGAAACAAGTTATCTGGGAAACCAAACAGACGTATGATTGCTAGATGGTTTCAAGCGAAGGATAGACATACATAGGAATGAGTTTGGGTAGATTTAAACAGGAGCTGCCTCGTATGGACCTTCTGCAACTTCCAATACTCCTATCTTATTATTATCTCCAATTCGTGATCTTTAAAAACGTAGAAATTATTTAATACAAATATATGACCAATATATTTGTATATTTAATACAAACATATTAGTCAGCTATTTTTTCCTTGTAAAAAAATATTTATTTTTTACATATTTATTTCATTTACATATTTATTTATGTAAATATTTACATATTTTGTTCAAAAACTTCTTATTAATTTACATAATTGCGTGTTTTAGGTTATGATCTAACAAGTGACGTGTCTGTAAGAGAGAGTTTTACAGGTGAGGTGACCTAAAGGAAGCATCTTACAAGAGTGCTGACTGTAAGTAATGATCTTACAAGAGTGCTGACTGTAAGTAATGATCTTACAAGAGTGCTGACTGTAAGTAATGATCTTACAAGAGTGCTGACTGTAAGTAATGATCTTACAAGAGTGCTGACTGTAAGTAATGATCTTACAAGAGTGCTGACTGTAAGTAATGATCTTACAAGAGTGCTGACTGTAAGTAATGATCTTACAAGTGACAATTAGCTCTTCCTTATTAGCGAGTGTGGAGATGACAACAACATGTTACCAGATGTTGGGGAACCCCAACCCCATGTTGGGGAACCCCAATCCAGCAACCCAGGAACCCCAGGGAAGAATGCAACACCCCAGCCCACCACCCAATAGGGCCCTCCCTACCCCCCAGCACAAACCCTTCCTTGCCCCTGCATAATGCCCATCATGAAACCCAAATCCTACCCCTCCCCTTACCCCAAGTAGCCCCTGCTTTCCCAGCCCCTGGTCTTCTCCCTGCCCCAAGCAGGCCAGAGCAAGACCAAAGCCCTCTATCCCCCACTCCACCTCCCTCCAAACCCCTGTCAACTACACCGCAGGAGGGCGTGCCCTCTCCCCAAGCAATCCCTGCTCCCTCACCCCCAGGACTTCTTCCTGCCCCAAGCAGGCCTGAGGAAGACCTAAGCCCTCCACCCCCCACTCCACCTCCCCCTGAACCCCTGGCAACTACCTCACAGGAGGAGGAGCCTACCCAAGTAGCAATGACCATAGAACAACCTCCTACACTTGTAGGGAGTGTGGGTGAAATTGGATATAAGAAAGTGAGCTTCAAGGTAATGTACTCAAACATTGATGGGATTACCAACAAAGCAAGTGAACTGGCAGAAAGGGTGCAAGAAGAAAACCCTGATGTAATAGGACTAACGGAAACAAAATTGTCAGGAATCATAACAGATGCTGTGTTTCCAAAGGCCTACTATATAGTAAGGAAAGAGAGGGAAGGGAGAGGAGGTGGAGGAGTGGCCCTGCTGATAAGGAAGGACTGGAGTTTTGATGAGATGGAAATTCCGGGCTGTGACGGATTCAGAGATTACATAACAGGAACTAAAACAATGGGTGGACCTAAGATAATAGCGGCAGTCATTTACAACCCTCCCGTAAATGACAGAAGCCCTAGACAGGAGTTTGATAGGAACAACATGGCAACCATTAATATAATAGAGAGAGCAGCTTCAGTTGCCTGCAGGAATGGCTCAAGACTCTTAATCATGGGTGATTTCAACAATGGAAAGATAGATTGGGAAAATGGGGACCCACATGGTGGTGCAGATACGTGGCGAGCTAAACTCTTGGAAGTGGCAACAAGGAATTTTCTGAGCCAGAATGTCAAGGAACCCACAAGAATGAGAGGCAATGATGAACCAGCTAGACTC
Source organism: Procambarus clarkii (assembly GCF_040958095.1). Classification (NCBI taxonomy): domain Eukaryota; kingdom Metazoa; phylum Arthropoda; class Malacostraca; order Decapoda; family Cambaridae; genus Procambarus; species Procambarus clarkii. The sequence goes on from NC_091182.1 coordinate 38,519,717, forward strand.
GACTTGATATTCACCCTGAATGAGTCAGAAATAAGGGAAGTCAAAGTTGAAGCCCCCATAGGAATGAGTGACCACAGTGTACTGACCTTTGAGTACTTGGTGGAGGTAGGGATAACCTATCCAAGGATGGGAGTGGAGGGGGAAAAGACTGAATTACCGAAGAGGAAAATATGACGAGATGAGGAACTTCCTCAGGGGAATACCATGGGAACCAGAACTTAGAGACAAGAATGTGCAGGTCATGATGGATATTGTCACCCAAAAGTGCCAGGAAGCTGCAGACAGGTTTATCCCCGTCCAAAAGGAGAAAAACGAAAAACAACAGAAAACCCATGGTTCAACCAGGAATGTAAGGTAGCGAAACAACTGAGTAAAAGAACATGGAGAAACTACAGAAATAACAGAACACCAGAGAGCAGGGAGAGATACCAGAGGGCCAGAAATGAGTACCTCAGAGTGAGGAGGGAAGCAGAGAGACAGTTTGAAAATGACAACGCGAGTAAAGCCAAGACCCAACCAAAGCTGCTCCACAGCCATATCAGGAGGAAAACAGCAGTGAAGGAACAAGTGATGAAGCTGCAGAAAGGGGAGAACAGATACACAGAGAATGACAAGGAGGTGTGTGAAGAACTCAACAAGAGATTCCAGGAGGTCTTCACAATAGAACAAGGAGAAGCCCTTGCACTAAATGAGGAGGAGGCAAACCAAAAGCAACCTTGGAGGAATTTGACCTCACCAGTGATGAGGTCAAAAGGTGTCTGCTGGAGCTGGATGTGACAAAGGCTGTTGGGCCTGATAGAATCTCACCATGGATACTAAAGGAAGGTGCAGAAGCACTAAGTGTGCCACTCTATGGTGTATAACAGGTCACTGGAAACAGGAGACTTACCAGAAAGTTGGAAGACAGCTAACGTGGCCCCAATATACAAAAAAGGGTGACAGGCAAGAGGCACTGAATTACAGGCCAGTTTCCTTAACTTGTATACCATGCAAGGTGCTGGAGAAGATCGTGAGGAAAAGGCTCGTAGAGCATCTGGAGGGAAATAACTTTGTAACGCACCACCAACATGGGTTCAGAGATGGTAAATCGTGCCTCACAGGTTTAATAGAATTTTATGACCAGGCAACGAAAATTAGGCAGGAAAGAGAAGGGTGGGCCGACTGCATTTTCCTGGATTGCCAAAAAGCCTTTGACACAGTACCCCATAAAAGGCTGTTAAAAAAGTTGGAGCAACAGGCAGGAGTAAAAGGGAAGGTGCTCCAGTGGATAAGGGAGTACTTAAGCAACAGGAAACAGCGAGTAACGGTGAGGGGGGAGACATCAGAGTGGCGAGATGTCACCAGCGGAGTCCCACAGGGCTCAGTACTTGGGCCCATCCTGTTTCTAATATATGTGAACGATCTTCCAGAGGGTATAGACTCATTCCTCTCGATGTTTGCTGATGATGCAAAAATTATGAGAAGAATCAAGACGGATGAAGATAGACAGAGACTACAGGATGACCTGGATAAACTGGAGGAATGGTCTAGAAAATGGCTGCTAAATTTCAACTCGGGAAAGTGTAAGGTGATGAAATTAGGCGAAGGGAGCAGGAGGTTGAACACAAGATATCATCTGGGAGGGGGAAGTCCTGCAAGAGTCAAATAGAGAGAAGGATCTGGGGGTTGATATCACACCGAACCTGTCCCCAGAGGCCCACATCAAAAGAATATCATCAGCGGCATATGCTAGACTGGCCAACATAAGAACTGCCTTCAGAAACTTGTGTAAGGAATCTTTCAGAACCCTGTATACCACTTATGTAAGACCAATCCTGGAGTATGCAGCTCCAGCCTGGAGTCCATACCTAGTTAAACACAAGACAAAGTTAGAGAAGATTCAGCGGTATGCCACCAGGCTCGTCCCGGAACTGAGAGGATTGAGCTACGAGGAAAGGCTAAAGGAGCTGAACCTCACATCCCTGGAAAACAGAAGAGTAAGGGGAGACATGATAACCACCTACAAAATTCTCAGTGGAGTTGACAGGGTGGACAAAGACAAACTCTTCAGCACGGGTGAGACACGAACAAGGGGACACAGGTGGAAACTTAGTACCCAGATGAGCCACAGAGACGTTAGAAAGAATTTTTTCAGTGTCAGAGTAGTTAATAAATGGAATGCACTAGGAAGTGAAGTGGTGGAGGCTGACTCCATCCACAGTTTCAAGTGTAGATATGATAGAGCCCAGTAGGCTCAGGAATCTGTACACCAGACGACAGTTGAGAGGCGGGACCAGAGAGCCAAAGCTCAACCCCCGCAAGCACAATTAGGTGAGATGAAGGTCTCTCCCTCCTGATGACCTCAGTCATGATAAATAAGTCATTTTTTTTTTTTTCCTTTACTAATTTATTTACTATTATTTCTTCATGAATATATATATATATATATATATATATATATATATATATATATATATATATATATATATATATATATATATATATATATATATATATATGATCGTGGGGTGGCATGGGGTGATCGTGGCCGGCATGGGTTCGAATCCTGGCCGGGTCATATATGAGTTCTTAGTGATCTTATATATATATATATATATATATATATATATATATATATATATATATATATATATATATATATATATATAAGATCACTAAGAACTCATATATGACCCGGCCAGGATTCGAACCCATGCCGGCCACGATCACCCCTAAACGTACACAGTACCCTGACCACCGCACGGTAGGTCATAGACGATACACACAGAATTCAAAATAGCGTGATGCATCAAGTGAACAAATCCACTAGGGCTGTGATGAGGGTTCGAACCTTCGTCAGGGATGATCCCAGACGCGCCTTAGTTGATTGCGCCACGACATGGTATAAGAATTGCAACCTCGAGTGCTACTGCCCTCGCGAGGCTCTCGCAGCTTCTCCGAAGCACAGACCAGATCCTAGACGTTTGTTACGTCGGTCCAGTACCTCCCTGGAAACAGAAACCGAAACTGTCTCTATTTTCCGCTTGTTACAACTTGTAATAAAGTTGTTACATCTTGGCTTAACAAGTTATGACGTATTAGAACGTTGTTACAACTTGCTATATTGGTTGTTATAACTGGTTAGGAGGTGTTAAAACTTGTTCGAACGTTCTACCAACGTCGTAGTTTCGGTGTGTGTTTGGAGGGTTCTGGTCCCGGTCAGAAGATGGATGGGTGACCGCGTGGACAGTGTCGTATATAGCTAAGTAGGACCTCGAAAAGCCTGGCAACAGGCCTCCATCCCTGTCCTCACACTTCAATCCGTCCTCATATAAATAACGTGGTTTTCCGCTCGTATGCGCGCTATGGCCAAAAATGAACGTACTTTGAAATGAAATCGGCTCACAAAAGTGACTTACTGTCCCTTTTTCTGTTTGAGTCCTCTGACTAACTCGGTTAGGTTGCGAGAGGAAACTTTCAATTGACGGTTTTGACGATGTTTTGAAACTTAACGAGAACTTCCTGCCCTCCTAAACTACCAGAGGACCCTTAACTTGCTGTTATGGAAAAAAAACTTTATTTTCAAGTTTTTTTCATTTTCAAAATAAATATGTTTTCATTTTTTTTTTCATTTTCAAAATTACGTCCATTTTCGGCCATACTGGCAAACGGCCAAATTCTGACGTAATTTGTAAGAGGAAAAGTTGGTACACTTACTCCACCGTCGTTTTGACGCTTTCACTCCCAGCGTACCCAACCACTTGGAGTGGACAGTAGAGCGACGGTCTGGCTTCATGCAGGTCGGCGTTCATTCCCCGACCGTTCAAGTGGTTGGACACCATTCATTTCCCCCCCGTTCCATCCCAAATCCTTATCCTGACCCCTTCCAAGTGCTATATAGTCGTAATGGCTTGGCCCTTTCCCCCCCTGATAGTTCAGTTCCCAGCGTCGTAATCTCAGGTGGTGTAGTGACGCTTCAAAGCGTAGCAATACTGACGTTACCTCGGACAGGCGACCATGGACCTGTAGTGAGAGTAAACCAGGTGGTTTACTCTTTCAATCACTAACTGCCGCCCACGTGAGGTAATTATCCCTAATGATCCACATGAGTTTTTTCTAAATACTTTTTTTAATTATTATTGATTGGCTGACACGCAGGTTGTGGGTGGTGGTGATGATATACCGTGTAGTGTAAACTGGTCAGAGTGTAGGGGATAGGTTTACCTTCTCCCCGTCAATGTGGGAGGTGATTTTAATTGATCTACGTCGCAGTGGGAGACGAGTTTACCTTTCTACGTCACAGTGGAACACGAGTTTACCTGCTCTACGTCACAGCGGGAGACTAGTTTACCTGATTTACGTCACAGTGGGACACGAGTTTTCCTGATTTACGTCACAGTGGGACACGAGTTTACCTGCTCTACGTCACAGTGGGACACGAGTTTACCTGCTCTACGTCACAGAGGGAGACGAGTTTACCTGTTCTATGTCACAGAGGGAGACGAGTTTACCTGCTCTATGTCACAGAGGGAGACGAGTTTACCTGCTCTACGTCACAGTGGGAGATGAACTTGGATACAAATAGGAGCTACGTCGTATGGATCAACAGACCTATGGCAGATGAGTGCATTCATACGTCCTTATGTTTCAAGCCCTCAGTGGTCAGGTTCAGGTGTTCCCCGTGGCCCGAGCTCACTCCAAGGGGTTACTACTGTTGAGAGGCGGGACCTAAGAGCTAAAGCTCAACCCCCCCACCCCCCGGAAGCATAACTAGATGAGTACAAGCGATTTGTATATTGATCTATGAAAGGTTATCTGTTATCTCTCTCACTTACTCAGTTTTTCTCCTTCGCTCTTACTCAGTTACTCTCCCTCTAATAGCATGTAAAAAAATATATAACAAACATAATATGCTCAAAATAAATGATTATTTTATTCCAAGCAGTTATCATTTCCAATTAGAAGTTATAACAAGCGATTATTGGTAGTAATTACAGTTTGCTCTTACACTGAAGTGTATTTTGTAATGAATATAGACTAATAATATCTGTAGTTTAGATCGTTAATATCCGCATGATTATATAAGGCATAAATTGTTATGTGTAGATTATTTGGTCACTGGTAGTCCTTTTTAAGCAACAGGGGTCAGTGTTTGGGTCTCTGTTGGTCTTTTTTAAGCAACAGGGGTCAGTGTTTGGGTCTCTGTTGGTCATTTTAAGCAACAGGGGTCAGTGTTTGGGTCTCTGTTGGTCTTTTTAAGCAACAGGGGTCAGTGTTTGGGTCTCTGTTGGTCTTTTTAAGCAACAGGGGTCAGTGTTTGGGTCTCTGTTGGTCTTTTTAAGCAACAGGGGTCTCTGTTGGTCTTTTTTAAGCAACAGGGGTCAGTGTTTGGGTCTCTGTTGGTCTTTTTAAGCAACAGGGGTCAGTGTTTGGGTCTCTGTTGGTCTTTTTTAAGCAACAGGGGTCAGTGTTTGGGTCTCTGTTGGTCTTTTTAAGCAACAGGGGCCAGTGTTTGGGTCTCTGTTGGTCTTTTTAAGCAACAGGGGCCAGTGTTTGGGTCTCTGTTGGTCTTTTTAAGCAACAGGGGTCAGTCTTTGGGTCTCTGTTGGTCTTTTTAAGCAACAGGGGTCTCTGTTGGTCTTTTTTAAGCAACAGGGGCCAGTGTTTGGGTCTCTGTTGGTATTTTTAAGCAACAGGGGTCTCTGTTGGTCTTTTTTAAGCAACAGGGGTCAGTCTTTGGGTCTCTGTTGGTCTGTTTAGACAAAATAGGTCAGAGTATGAGTAGTGGGAATGAGTACGAATACAATGAGTTTTATGAGCCCCATTTCCATGAAACGGGATATCATGTTTTTTGTCCAGCATCTGTCCTTGTAGAGCATCAGGTATCAGGTTATTTATTGAGCATCTGGCTTTGTAGATCATCAGGTATCAGGTTATTTATTGAGCATCTGTCTTTGTAGAGCATCAGGTATCAGGTTATTTATTGAGCATCTGGCTTTGTAGATCATCAGGTATCAGGTTATTTATTGAGCATCTGGCTTTGTAGATCATCAGGTATCAGGTTATTTATTGAGCATCTGGCTTTGTAGATCATCAGGTATCAGGTTATATATTGAGCATCTGTCCTTGTAGAGCATCAGGTATCAGGTTATATTTTGAGCATCTGTCTTTGTAGATCATCAGGTATCAGGTTATATATTGAGCATCTGTCCTTGTAGAGCATCAGGTATCAGGTTATTTATTGAGCATCTGGCTTTGTAGATCATCAGGTATCAGGTTATATATTGAGCATCTGTCTTTGTAGAACATCAGGTATCAGGTTATTTATTGAGCATCTGGCTTCATATTTTGTTTCGATGGGAGAGGGAGTGGTACTCCCTCTCCCAGACCACGCATGGTTACTGGTGAAAAAATTGTCTTTGATGGAATGGAATATATGGGATAGAGAGAGATATTGGGTTTTGTTATCCTTAATGTTCAGGTTTGATATCATGTCTCGTGTATGGATAGTGTGTGTAAGGTGACGAGATTATTGTCATTAATCTCCCCCCCCCCCCACCTGTTGGTTCACCTGGGGGTACGGACCTCTGTCTTTCTCCTTCTGATGCTGTTGTCCCCCCACCCCTGCCTGTCTCCCACGGGCTAGTCTCCCACGGGGTTAGTCTCCCCACGTGACTAGTCTCCCACGGGGTTAGTCCTCCCACGGGGCTAGTCTCCCACGGGGCTAGTCTCCCACGAGGTTAGTCTCCCACGGGGCTAGTCTCCCACGAGGTTAGTCTCCCACGGGGCTAGTCTCCCACGGGGTAGTGTCCCATGGACATTTAACGTGTGGTATCTGGTGCCATTGATGTTTGGGTGGAAGAGAGCACAGAGAATGTGGCAAAGTTGAGATATGCAACACCTGCACGAGGCTCGTGCCCTCTGGACCTATTGCTAACCTTACTTGAAGTCCTTATGAGTGCAGCAGAGGACTGACGTCTGTTTACAGCTGGGGAGAGAGGTGGATAATACACGGTGGATGGGACGAGCCTCCTCCATACTCCGACGACTGTGGGTCGTGCATGTCTCCACCTCCACCTGCTTCACCAACCTCCTCTCTTCTCTCTGCCTGCACCGGCCAGTTACTGTTATTGTCTGTTAAGTCTACGGACAATACACACAGAGATCACACTAACGTGATGCATCAAATGAACAAATCCACAAGGGCCCAAGGTAGCTCAGTCGATTAAGGCAGTGTATGGGAAGCTCCCGGACGCAGGTTCGAATCCTCGTCACGGCCCTTGTGAATTTGTTCTACGGACAAGTAATAGAGATTGAACGCTTGCGTGAGGGTTGAGTGCGTCTATAGTCCACTGTCCTGCCTCATGGTAGATCACCGTTAACAGATTACTGTGCATTAAGCCAAACTGATGCTCTCCTTACAGAGTGCTCCCTCTCACAAATTATTTACACGTATGGCTCCTTGCACCAGTCCTATTAATATATGGTGCAGCTGGAAATGCAGTTGTTGTGACAACGGGAGATGGCTCCTGTTTCTATGAGTGTGGAGCGTGTATAAATAACTGGGCCTCTGTTATCTATCATGCACCTGTCAGCGCGGATAATCTCTAGGGTAAGAATGCGCTGAAGTAAAATAATACTCTAGGAAGTTCCAAGTAGACAAAATTTAATACAGAAAATAAAAGGAAAAACGTATATATAAAAGTAATGTATATATATTTAGAATAATATGGTACGACACTAACCCTAAGATAACGTATTAAGTGTAGAATTCATATTCCTTATCATATCTACTCTGTCTCCACAGATGACTCTCAACTACATACACCTGGTTGATACCTGGTTGATGGGGTTCTGGGAGTTCTTCTACTCCCCAAGCCCGGCCCGAGGCCAGGCTTGACTTGTGAGAGTTTGGTCCACCAGGCTGTTGCTTGGAGCGGCCCGCAGGCCCACATATACCTGGTTGATGGGGTTCTGGGAGTTCTTCTACTCCCCAAGCCCGGCCCGAGGCCAGGCTTGACTTGTGAGAGTTTGGTCCACCAGGCTGTTGCTTGGAGCGGCCCGCAGGCCCACATATACCTGGTTGATGGGGTTCTGGGAGTTCTTCTACTCCCCAAGCCCGGCCCGAGGCCAGGCTTGACTTGTGAGAGTTTGGTCCACCAGGCTGTTGCTTGGAGCGGCCCGCAGGCCCACATACCCACCACAGCCCGGTTGGTCCGGCACTCCTTGGAGGAATAAATCTAGTTTCCTCTTGAAAATGTCCACGGTTGTTCCGGCAATATTTCTTATGCTTACTGATACAGAATAAAGAATTACACTGAACTTAATATTTTCACAGCACAAACCTCCACCAGCACTGATTCTCTGCTCCCAGCAACGAGGCTCCAAACCCCTCCTCCGAATAGACAGTACATTTTAATACTAAATGTAATCAGTACAATCCTGACTACCGGCTTAGTACATAAATACACTTAATCGCCAGAATCGCGCCAGAATATTGTGAATATTAATGTTTACCTGAAAAGCTCTATACAAAACAACGACCTAACCTAACCTTCTTAGTGTAGGAGGACAAGCATTTTATTGCTTCTTAATTACAGTTAATACTTAACCTATAGCTATATTGATATTACAGTTTTATAAAACTAATGAAACAAAACTAAAATTGTTGAATAAATTAAAATGTAACTCAGGATATTTTCAAATTTTGTATAAAATCTCCATTGTTTTATAAAACTGAAAAAGAAATTCTTTATATTTAAAACTTGTGCATATAGAATTGAACATAAAAACTTCATCCTAAAATTTTGAGTGTCCTTAATAGAAAATGAGGAGAACATATGGGGAGGTAAATGTAACGGCACAATTAAGTGTATTTTTGTACTATACAGACAGTAAGGAATGTACTTACATTTAGTATTAAAATGTAGTGTCTAATCGGAGGATGCGTTGGCTCCACATCCTCCTCCTGCTCCTCTAGTTACCAAGTGTTGTATATAAATCTTTGCTAACACACTACAGACTAAAGTAATCACACTAACATAATAATATATATATTCTGGTATAAAAACTAAAAGCATAAACATTCTTAAAGGACTAAAATGAGATATTTACTTATATAATGGTTCAAGCAGCTGGCACCACACACTGGACAGGACCAGTCTTCACTCACTTCACACGAATGTCTCGTCAACAGAACCTGTCCACATGAAGGCTGGCCCTTCCTCATACGTTGGTATGTAATATACAATTCTGTCATACATTCTCGCTGATGACGAGCGAGGCACTACACATCAAAAAGTCAACACCAGCCTCACTAACTCAAAAAGTCAACACCAGCCTCACTAACTCAAAAAGTCAACACCAGCCTCACCAAGTCAAAAAGTCAACACCAGCCTCACCAAGTCAAAAAGTCAACACCAGCCTCACCAAGTCAAAAAGTCAACACCAGCCTCACCAAGTCAAAAAGTCAACACCAGCCTCACCAAGTCAAAAAGTCAACACCAGCCTCACCAAGTCAAAAAGTCAACACCAGCCTCACCAAGTCAAAAAGTCAACACCAACACCAAGGGGCCTCGTAGCCTGGTGGATAGCGCGCAGGACTCGTAATTCTGTGGAGCGGGTTCGATTCCCGCACGAGGCAGAAACAAATGGGCAAAGTTTCTTTCACCCTGAATGCCCCTGTTACCTAGCAGTAAATAGGTACCTGGGAGTTAGTCAGCTGTCACGGGCTGCTTCCTGGGGGTGGAGGCCTGGTCGAGGACCGGGCCGCGGGGACACTAAAGCCCCGAAATCATCTCAAGATAACCTCAAGATAGCCATCAACAGCCAATTAATGCACAACTATATTCTACCCACTTCAAGACCCCGAACCAATATGGAAGCAGCAAGAGGAAGTATGGGCCAATTGGCCATCTGCAGTTACTTCCATTCTTATGCTCTCATATCCAAGTTATACCCGTTGTTTCGTGTTCTGTCTTGTGTTTGTCACAAGTTTGTTCACCTCACCCAAAACTTTTGTATCATATCACCTCATCCAATAGAGTATAAGTACGATGAAATTGTGTGTAAATTAAGTCAACAACATCTCTTTCTAGGCGAATAACGATGCATAAGCAACAGGGCTCCATTAAGGAACATATAATCTCTTCCCACAACCAGACCATCACCTGAGAAGTCTTAACAAAAAACACGGAAATCATCGATTGATACAGTGATAGCAGGCGGCTTGATATCTGCGAGGCACTACACATTAAGAAGAAGTCAACACCAGCAATCAACAGCCAATTAATGCACAACTATATTCTACCCACTTCAAGACTCCACACCAATATAGAAGCATCAAGAAATATGGGCCAATAGGCCCTTTGCAGTTACTTCCATTCTTCCCTTTAACTTACCCAATATTATACCCATTGTTTCGTGTTCTGTCTTGTGTTGAAAGTTTGTTTTCACCTCATCCAAAACTGTTGTAACATATCACCTCACCCAAGTGCAGGTATAAAATGAAAACTGTTTAAACTCTGTTTAGTGTTTGCAGGTTATAGTTGTGTGTGTGTAAACTAAAGTCTTTGAAATGTAATAAGTTATTACGAAACGCGTTTAAGTGTCACGTCAGACTAGAAATAGAAATGAATTTTGGAGAATTGATTTTTCAATTACCATCGACAGTGAAAAGAAACATAAGAAATATTGAGAAAATTCGTGTTAGAATTATTAATCTTACTTTTTCGGTCATATATATATATATATATATATATATATATATATATAATATATATATATATATATATATATATATATATATATATATATATATATATATATACAACTTTAGAACACTTTCCCACCAGGAGACTCGAACCCTAGCCAGCACAGAAGCCTTCCAGCAACTGGCATAACAGGTACGCCTTAACCCACTCCACCACCTGCTCAGACCCTTAAAAGAGATGGTAATTTCGGAGTATTTATACACTCCAAAGACCACCACCTCCCAAGAGCACTAGAGCAAGTGAGGGGTCATTTTTAGAGGGTCGGAGGGGAGGAGTTCCGGCTCTTTGGTCCCGTCTCACAATTGTCAATCAACTGGTGTACTGATTCCTGATTCCATTAAGAGTCTTGTGCAGCTATACACGGAAGAGGGATCACAATAACGTAGCTGAAGATCTGATGACCAAACCCCACAACAGGAAGTGAAGAAAGAGCCACGTTTCGGTCCGTCCTAAACGACATAATTGTCCAGGGCGGACCGAAACGTGCTTCATATATATATATATATATATATATATATATATATATATATATATATATATATATATATATATATATATTTATATTTATATATATATATATATATATATATTTATATATATATATATATATTTTAATATCCAATTAATACCCATAGTTTCGTGTTTTGTCTTGTGTTTGTCACAAGTTTGTTCACCTCACCCAAAATTGTTGTACCATATATATATATATATATATATATATATATAAGCACGTTTCGGTCCGTCCTGGACAATTATGTCGTTTAGGACGGACCGAAACGTGGCTCTTTCTTCACTTCTTGTTGTGTGGTTTGGGGTTTGATCAGATCTTCAGCTACGTTATTGTGACCCCTCTTCCGTGTATAGCTGCACAAGACTCGAACTAGAATCAGGAATCAGTACACCAGTTGAATGACAATTGTGAGACGGGACCAAAGAGCCGGAACTCCTCCCCTCCTATAAGCATAACTAGATGAGTACAACTAGGTGAGTACTGACTTAGCTAAACGATCCCTGAAATGTGGGTACAGTTCGTCAACCCATTATGTTCCACTGTGGCCCTGCCCACCACGCCCACCACGCCCACCACGCCCACGGGCTGGGTATCGGGTACAGGTACATATCAAAACTATATAAATGCATACCACCCATAATAGCAGTGAGGAATGAATCCACATTGTAAGGCTATATATCTGCTTCAACAAAAAAGAAAATTACTTTTGATAAACAATTTATATATAAAAAAATCTTTTTTTTTTGGTGGGAATTTTAAAGCGGGAGAAAAGGAAAACATAGACAAACACAAACATGATTTAAACGTAAAATTAACTTTCCCTTTATGTTATATTTTCGCTTTTATTCTGTAAAAATCTAATTTTCACGTTCGATATCCATTTAGTTTTTTCCTATGTTCGTTTTTATTTTTTTTTTTTGTTCGCAGTTGTTCAAGACATTGTACCTGTACAACTAGTGCCTGTACAGGTTGTTCTGGAGCAACCTGTGCCAGACCTGAGAGCAATATCAGGTATCAGGATTGAGGCAACGATATCACGTATGAGGATAGCGACAGCAAGATCACGTATGAGGATAACAACAACAAGATCATGAATGAGGATAGCGACAACAATATCACGTATGAGGATAACGACAACAAGATCATGTATGAGGATAGCGACAACGATATCAGGTATGAGGATAGCGACAACGATATCAGGTATGAGGATAGCGACAACAATATCACGTATGAGGATAGCGACAACGATTTAACGTATGAGGATAGCAAGAACAATATCACGTATGAGGATAGCGACAACAATATCAGGTATCAGGATAGCGTCAACAATATCAGGTATCAGGATAGCGACAATAATATCACGTATGAGGATAGCGACAGCAATATCACGTATGAGGATAGCGACAGCAATATCAGGTATCAGGATAGCGTCAACAATATCAGGTATCAGGATAGCAACAACACTGTCAGGTACCAGGATAGCAACAACAATATCAGGTATCAGGATACCGACAATAATATCACGTATGAGGATAGCGACAACAATATCAGGTATCAGGATAGCGACAACAATATCACGTATGGGGATAGCGACAATATCACGTATGAGGATAGCAAGAACAATATCAGGGATGAGGATAGCATCAACAATATCAGGTATGAGGATAGCTAGAACAATATCAGGGATGAGGATAGCATCAACACTATCAGGTACCAGGATAGCAACAACAATATCAGGTATCAGGATAGCGTCAACAATATCAGGTATCAGGATAGCGTCAACAATATCAGGTATCAGGATAGCGTCAACAATATCAGGTATCAGGATAGCATCAACACTATCAGGTATGAGGATAGCAAGAACAATATCAGGGATGAGGATATCAACAATAACATCAGGTACCACCATTAGAGTCACCGCCAGGCTCCCTCGCCCACTTGGGATTGAATCACCTAAAGTACCACAGAACTGATTAAGCCAATTAGCAGACATCCGATTCATCGCATCCTGTCCAATTCATCTCTGATCACTTTATTATCCCCGGCTGATAAGCGGAAGGGGTAGCGTTAGTGCTAGGCTGCCCTGGAAACACAAACCGAAACTGTCTATTTTCTGCTTGTTACAACTTGTAATAAAGCTGTTAAATCTTGGCTTAACGTGTTTATGACGTATTAGAACGTTGTTACAACTTGCAATATTGGTTGTTATAACTGGTTAGGAGGTGTTAAAACTTGTTCGAACGTTGTACCAACGTCGTAGTTTCGGAGTGTGTTTGGCGGGTGGGAGCTATCGTTCCTGTTATTCAACTATCTATTGTTTAAGTTAGACAAGGATCTTAAGTTCGTTTTAGACAGCAAACGAACGTTCGAAATGTTTAACATGGTGTGGGGGTGGTGGGGGGGAGGGGGTTCCGTTTCAAGTGCTAAACAAAGTTACTCTTGCGAGAGAGTGCTGTGGGGGAAGGGACAGGGCAAATGATCTTTGACAATACGTTAGAGCTGACAGTGATTTTGTCTAGTGTCATGATGGGTCAGGTGTGTGTAAATACAACGGTGTGGCCCCGTACGACCTAAATGTGTGGCGCGTGTTGTTGGGGAACCGGTCGGCCGAGCGGACAGCACGCTGGACTTGTGATCCTGTGGTCCTGGGTTCGATCCCAGGCGCCGGCGAGAAACAATGGGCAGAGTTTCTTTCACCCTATGCCCCTGTTACCTAGTAGTAAAATAGGTACCTGGGTGTTAGTCAGCTGTCACGGGCTGCTTCCTGGGGGTGGAGGCCTGGTCGAGGACCGGGTCGAGGGGACACTAAAAGCCCCGAAATCATCTCAAGATAACATCGTTCTAAGAGGCGCCTGAAATGTGTTTCACTCCATAACGGTCGTTGACCTGGTTCAGTTACCATTGGTCATTTAACACATCTCAGAGACTAATATGGACACATAAAAATTACTCAAATATGGAAACCACAATAGGACCATCTGTGTGAGTCTTAAAATGATTAACTTTTTACTTCTTGAGATGATTTCGGGGCTTAGTGTCCCCGTGGCCCGGTCCTCAACCAGGTCTCCACCCGCAGGAAGCAGCCCGTGACAATTGACTAACTCCCAGGTACCTATTTACTGCTAGTTAACAAGGGCATCAGGGTTAAAGAAACTCTGCCCATTGTTCTCGCCGGCGCCCGGGAACGAACCCAGGACAACAGGATCACACGTCCAGTGTTCTGTCCGGTCATGGAGGAGGATACACGAAATATACGTGATGTCTTGTGTCTGTGGGACAGTACAGCCCGAGCGCCAGACTCGAGAACTGGCAGACTAGAACTGACTTAACTGTCGGGGAACAAATCAATCCAAAACCATCCAAAAAAAATCGAGAAAAAATAGTTTTTCCTGGTCTTGGCATCAAGTTCGGTCTAGTGAGGCAGTAAGCTGCAGCTCTGGGCTGGTTTTAAACTGTTACGGCCCTCTCGGGACGCAACGGGGTTCTCACTCTGATGTTGTTAGAGGAAGATATAGGTATCCGTTCCCAAGCCAGTAGTGGCTATCAAGGGATGAGATCCGTGACGCAAGTAACTTAAAGGGAGTAGGGAAAGAAAGCTAAGAACTTAATATAATATAATGTTCACCATCACCATTTAAATATATAAAAGTAAAACGTACACAAGGGGGAGGGGTATTAACACTTTACAAAGGGGATCAACACTGTAGTCTTCTGCTGGAGACTATGGATCCTCGAAGCTAGGTGCTGAGTCCGCGGTGCTTTCTTCGTGGCCTCAAGACGTGTCCTCTGAGAACGCCGAGCCTACCCTGGCCACAGGTCAGCCACAACACAGGTCCACTGGGGGCACCGTCGTGGAGGCCGTCAACCACACGTCCAGCAGGTCTGCTGGCAGGTACTGAGCCACCAAGGCTGGTACGGCCACTCCACGAACGATAAAAGGGGTACGCCCTAGACAGGAGTCTCGTGTGATATCACCAATCACCCTCCTGTCCTCAATACCCCAGTGGATTATCGTCTCCAACCGTCGGTCCCGGGTAAATCCTTCCACTGCCACTCCACTGGCAGGCTTAACACACCACAGTGTTCTTCCGGGGGGACGACGTCACAACAGCTGCAGCAAACTTCACAGTATGGAGACTGGCTGCCTCGGGTAGACTGACTTCACCTTCAACACAGTGGTCCCAGGTCGGCTCTGTAAGCAGACACGTCATCAATAACTGGGACACTAATACACCACACTCACAGGCTCAGATACTAACACCTGACGTATCCAGTCCATAGATGGCGCTGTCGTCGGAGCACCACCTCACCAGAGGTCAGGAGCGGTGGTGTTGAGCGCTGAACCAGACTGGAAACTGGTCCTCGAGGCCAGTACACGCTGTCCTCACTAGGTGTCGTCGTTCGTTTGGCGGGGGTTTCGGGAGCTGACCCACAGATGGCGTGTTTGTCACTGCTCCAGGCTCGGACGTTGGATCCGGGTTCGTAACATAAACACATATGAACACAAAGTTTCTAGCCTCAGTGATGACACAATAAAACCTGGTGTGTGTGTGTGACGGGCTACGTGTGTGTGTGTGTGTGACGGGCCACGTGTGTGTGTGTGTGACGGGCCACGTGTGTGTGTGTGTGACGGGCCACGTGTGTGTGTGTGTGTGTGTGGGGCCACGTGTATGTGTGTGACGGGCTACGTGTGTGTGTGTGTGTGACGGGCCACGTGTGTGTGTGTGTGTGTGACGGGCCACGTGTGTGTGTGTGACGGGCCACGTGTGTGTGTGTGACGGGCCACGTGTGTGTGTGTGACGGGCCACGTGTGTGTGTGTGACGGGCCACGTGTGTGTGTGTGACGGGCCACGTGTGTGTGTGTGTGACGGGCCACGTGTGTGTGTGTGACGGGCCACGTGTGTGTGTGTGACGAGCCACGTGTGTGTGTGTGACGGGCCACGTGTGTGTGTGTGTGACGGGCCACGTGTGTGTGTGTGAGGGGCCACGTGAGTGTGTGTGACGGGCCACGTGTGTGTGTGTGTGTGTGAGGGGCCACGTGTGTGTGTGTGTGTGTGTGTGTGTGTGTGACGGGCCACGTGTGTGTGTGTGTGTGACGGGCCACGTGTGTGTGTGTGTGTGACGGGCCACGTGTGTGTGTGTGTGACGGGCCACGTGTGTGTGTGTGAGGGGCCACGTGTGTGTGTGTGTGACGGGCCACGTGTGTGTGTGTGTGACGGGCCACGTGTGTGTGTGTGTGTGTGAGGGGCCACGTGTGTGTGTGTGTGTGACGGGCCACGTGTGTGTGTGTGTGAGAGGCCATGTGTGTGTGTGTGTGTGAGGGGCCACGTGTGTGTGTGTGTGTGTGTGTGTGACGGGCCACGTGTGTGTGTGTGTGAGGGGCCACGTGTGTGTGTGTGTGAGAGGCCACGTGTGTGTGTGTGTGTGTGACGGGCCACGTGTGTGTGTGTGTGTGAGGGGCCACGTGTGTGTGTGTGTGAGGGGCCACGTGTGTGTGTGTGTGTGAGGGGCCACGTGTGTGTGTGTGTGTGTGTGTGTGTGAGGGGCCACGTGTGTGTGTGTGTGAGGGGCCACGTGTGTGTGTGTGTGTGAGGGGCCACGTGTGTGTGTGTGTGAGGGGCCACGTGTGTGTGTGTGTGTGAGGGGCCACGTGTGTGTGTGTGTGTGTGTGTGACGGGCCACGTGTGTGTTTGTGAGGGGCCACGTGTGTGTGTGTGTGTGTGTGTGACGGGCCACGTGTGTGTGTGTGTGTGACGGGCCACGTGTGTGAGGGGCCACGTGTGTGTGTGTGTGACAGGCCACGTGTGTGACGGGCCACGTGTGTGTAATGGAAAACGTGTGTGTGTGTGACGGGCCACGTGTGTGTGTGACGGGCCACGTGTGTGTGACGGGCCACGTGTGTGTAATGGAAAACGTGGGTGTGTGTGTGACCGGCCACGTGTGTGTGACGGGCCACGTGTGTGTAACGGGGCCACGTGTGTGACGGGAGTTGTGTGTGTGTGTGTACTCACCTAGTTGTACTCACCTAGTTGTGCTTGCGGGGGTTGAGCTCTGGCTCTTTGGTCCCGCCTCTCAACCGTCAATCAACAGGTGTTCAGGTTCCTGAGCCTATTGGGCTCTATCATATCTACACTTGAAACTGTGTATGGAGTCAGCCTCCACCACATTGCTTCCTAATGCATTTGTCAACCACTCTGACACTAAAAAAGTTCTTTCTAATATCTGTGTGGCTCATTTGGGCACTCAGTTTCCACCTGTGTCCCCTAGTGCGTGTGCCCCTTGTGTTAAATAGCCTGTCTTTATCAACCCTGTCGATTCCCTTGAGGATCTTGAATGTGGTGATCATGTCCCCCCTAACTCTTCTGTCTTCCAACGAAGTGAGGTTTAATTCCCGTAGTCTCTCCTCGTAGCTCATACCTCTCAGCTCGGGTACTAGTCTGGTGGCAAACCTTTGAACCTTTTCCAGTTTAGTCTTATGCTTGACTAGATATGGACTCCATGCTGGAGCCGCATACTCCAGGATTGGTCTGACATATGTGGTATATAATGTTCTGAAAGATTCCTTACACAAGTTTCTAAAGGCCGTTCTTATGTTAGCCAACCTGGCATATGCTGCTGCTGTTATCCTCTTGATATGAGCTTCAGGGTACAGGTCTGGCGTGATATCAACCCCCAGGTCTTTCTCTCTCTCGGACTCTTGAAGTATTTCATCTCCCAAGTGATACCTTGTATCTGGTCTCCTGCTTCCTACCCCTGTGTGTGTGTGTGTGTGTGACGGGCCACGTGTGTGCGTGTGTGTGACGGGTCACGTGTGTGCGTGTGTGTGACGGGCCACGTGTGTGTGTGTGTGTCAGGCGACACGTCAGGACACTAACGAGAGGTCCACATTTCTCAGCTCTGTGAATGTTACGCAGAAAAGAACATGGAATTGTTTCCTGGCTGTTGCGAGAAGTTTCATGGGGAGAAAAAGACCCTGAAAATTACTAAGACCTTATTCAAACTTCGCCTAAAAGTTATCATCATCTGGGTTGGAACATGAGCGTGAAGGTTCCGCGTCTCGATAGTCATCTTGATAAATTTCCTCAACATTTAGATGACATCAGTGTTGACCGAGGTGTAGCGGTTCCATCAAGATAGAGCGCTATAGAGGCGCAATAACAAGGAAGATGAGACACTCACTTGACTGCTGGTGGAGTCTATCTTGAGGTTATCTTGAGATGATTTCGGGGCTTTTAGTGTCCCCGCGGCCCGGTCCTCGACCAGGCCTCCACCCCCAGGAAGCAGCCCGTGACAGCTGACTAACACCCAGGTACCTACTTTTACTGCTAGGTAACAGGGGCATAGGGTGGAAGAAACTCTGCCCATTGTTTCTCGCCGGCGCCCGGGATCGAACCCGGGACCACAGGATCACAACTCCAGCGTGCTGTCCGCTCGGCCGACCGGCTCCTCCAGAGTCTAAGAGACTCTGGAAATGAAACTCTACTGTAAAACTTACTAACGAAAATTTAATTCATGAAGAAATAATGTATCATTTATTGGTATCTGTTAATGGTCTCAGTTATTTTCTTTGGTACTCTAAATGATGATAATATTCTGGATGACTTTGTGACTATTTTTATTACATTTCGTTCAATTCTAGCATCGATTTATAATTTTCTATATCAATAGTTTGACCTGATATGTCATAGTTAACCATTATATTTGTTATTCTCAAATATATCCCTAGTAGTGCTGTTGGAGCAGTGTTCTAAACAAAATTACATGAATAAGATTAAGGTAATTGTCGAAATTATTACAATCTAGTATCTTTTTATTTATTTATTTATTTATTTATTTATTTATTTATTTATTTATTTATTTATTTATTTATTTATTTTTATACAAGACGGTACATTGGGTTTATTAGAGTACAGAGACTTGAAGTTTCACACTCTTGTAACGCCACTAGCAAGCAGGGGCGCTTGGGGCGTTTATGTCATTTTTTTTTTTTTTTGAGATATATACAAGAGTTGTTACATTCTTGTACAGCCACTAGTACGCGTAGCGTTTCGGGCAAGTCCTTAATCCTATGGTCCCTGGAATACGATCCCCTGCCGCGAAGAATCGTTTTTTCATCCAAGTACACATTTTACTGTTGCGTTAAACAGAGGCTACAGTTAAGGATTTGCGCCCAGTAAATCCTCCCCGGCCAGGATACGAACCCATGACAAAGCACTCGCGGAACGCCAGGCGAGTGTCTTACCACTACACCACGGAGACTAAGATTAATGGAGAATGGAATAGAGTGTCGAGCGACACTTGATGTGATAGGCAAAAGCCACTTAAATAACTGAGTTCAGCGCCCTAAATTAATGAGAACCCAGTCTCAGCAATATGTCGGCAAATACTCTGTTGAGCAGTGATTTTTATGCTCGTTAAGCTTGTAATTACCCAGGTAATAACATGATTTATATCATAGACCGCGGAACCAGCCGTCATGCTAAGCTGCAGCTTAGCATGAAACATTCTTGAAGTTTCTACTAGTATTAAACTAATGATGCTATTCATTGCTTGCATTCTAACAAGATTATATAATTAACAAGTAAATACCTCGTTAATAAACAACTTACTCTACATTAGTTATGCTTCGGATCTCTCCCACACACAACAACGAGAAATAGCTTTAAGAAACATGTTACCTAGCAGTAAAATAGGTACCTGGGTGTTAGTCAGCTGTCACGGGCTGCTTCCTGGGGGTGGAGGCCTGGTCGAGGACCGGGCCGCGGGGACACTAAAAAAGCCCCGAAATCATCTCAAGATAACCTCAAGATAACATGAAGACATTTAAGCAATACATTGAGCTTGCACTCGCGCCCCACATCTTCCAAAAGAGGCTCCTGTGTCAGACTAATTATACTGTCACACGCTCCACAGACGCTCAAAGTTAGGCTGTGAATATTTCAATGTGAAAAAAAGGAAAAAAAATATACTGTCTTAAGGTATAAAATAATTTACATACGCTGCACCAAGTGAGAGAAAGGGAATTATTATTAGGGAAGTTTGCCAAGCCATTACGACTATATAGCACTTGGAAGGGGTCAGGATAAGGATTTGAGATGGGACGGGGGGAAATGAATGGTGTCCAACTACTTGGACGGTCGGGGATTGAACGCCGACCTGCATGCATCGAGACCGTCGCTCTACCGTCAAGCCCAAGTGGTTGGGCTGTGTCACGTGACTATAGTGTGATGACCAGTTAAGTAATGCGAGTCCACGATATCCCACATCTTGCCTTACAAGTCCACAATACCCAACCTTGTCAGCTTACGAGGCCACGATGCCTCATCTCGTCATACAAGGTAACGATACACCAACATCATACAAGGTTATGGTTATCTTCTTGAGGTTATCTTGAGATGATTTCGGGGCTTTAGTGTCCCCGCGGCCCGGTCCTCGACCAGGCCTCCACCCCCAGGAAGCAGCCCGTGACAGCTGACTAACTCCCAGGTACCTATTTACTGCTAGGTAATAGGGGCATTCAGGGTGAAAGAAACTTTGCCCATACGAAGGGGGCCTCGTAGCCTGGTGGATAGCGCGCAGGGCTCGTAATTCTGTGGCGCGGGTTCGATTCCCGCACGAGGCAGAAACAAATGGGCAAAGTTTCTTTCACCCTGAATGCCCCTGTTACCTAGCAGTAAATAGGTACCTGGGAGTTAGTCAGCTGTCACGGGCTGCTTCCTGGGGGTGGAGGCCTGGTCGAGGACCGGGCCGCGGGGACACTAAAGCCCCGAAATCATCTCAAGATAATCTCAAGATTTGTTTCTGCCTCGTGCGGGAATCGAACCCGCGCCATAGAATTACGAGTCCTGCGCGCTATCCACCAGGCTACGATGCCCCCGGTAGTACCTCAACATTCCACCTTACAATGGGATGGAAGAAGTATGGAAGCGGGTTTTTTGTGAGGAACCTTCTGAGAAGCATCCTTCATTATTGGGAAGCAGCGACACTCCAACGTCAAGAAACTGTCGTACTTAAGTTCCTTATGAACAGAAAATAAGTAACCCACGAACAGAAAACGGGACAGTATGTCAATTTCGCGAGCCCCACGAACAGAAAACGGGACAGTATGTCAATTTCGCGAGCCCCACGAACAGAAAACGGGACAGTATGTCAATTTCGCGAGCCCCACGAACAGAAAACGGGACAGTATGTCAATTTCGCGAGCCCCACGAACAGAAAACGGGACAGTATGTCAATTTCGCGAGCCCCACGAACAGAAAACGGGACAGTATGTCAATTTCGCGAGCCCCACGAACAGAAAACGGGACAGTATGTCAATTTCGCGAGCCCCACGAACAGAAAACGGGACAGTATGTCAATTTCGCGAGCCCCACGAACAGAAAACGGGACAGTATGTCAATTTCGCGAGCCACTACCATTTTTTTGATCGAAAGTATTTTGGCCTTAGGAAAGTTTACGTCAAACTGTGATATGGCATTAGGAGAACAGGTTGCTGCCCGGCACTTTAAGAACACACGTTGACGTGGGAAACTAGAGCCGGAAACTATCTTGAAGCTGTGCTCAATGGCTTCTTGTTGTGGAGGGCCAGAGAGCATGTCCAGATGTGGGATGGAGAGTTGAAATATTGGCTCAAACGAGGTGACATGTCTTAGGATGACAGACCTCCCTCGTTGAAGCAGTGTAGACCTTTGGTGGATTATTTGAGTTGGAATCGTGAGTGGCAGAACTGGATATTGTCAGTGACTAACCACCGGCCAGTAATCTGAGAGAGAGATAAAAGGATCTCCAGAGATAGAAATGATTCAGGGATAAGGAGGTGACGACGGACTCCAGCTGGAAGTACCAGCAAGACGCTACACATCCACCCTGGCGACCACATACTTCAACCTCTCTGCCGGCACAGCAGGAGCCGCGGCGACACACAGAGAAAGACACAAGTCAGCCAAGTACAGGCAATTAGATCATCGGTACAACTTCGTTCCAATAGGGTCTGAGACCCTAGGCCCATGGGGAGAGAACGCAAGAAGGTTTCTTAAGGATCTTGGTTCCAGTCTCATTAACACCACAAGAGACCCTAGAGTGGCAAGTTTTCTCTTTCAGCGCCTCAGTGTCACGATCCAGAGGGGGAATGCCCGCTGCGTCCTCGGTTTCTGCCCGGCGTCGGAGGAGTTCGAAGAAATCTACAGCCTCTAGGAAACAAACTTCCTCTTAGGTCCTCTTAATTAATTTTTTGTAAACAATCATATATGTAACTGTATAACCATGTATAATAAAGTAAACAACATAAAAAAAGGGGTGGTAGGAGACGTATGAACACTCATACGTATTCAGAGTTAAATTGGCAAGTTTTTCTCTGAGTGCTCTGTGTTCCCTTCTTTGAAGCTGTGGGTCCCTACAATTGCACCAGAGGTGGTACCCCCATTATATATATATATATATATATATATATATATATATATATATATATATATATATATATATATATATATATATATATATATATATATATATTAGTATATTTTGGTAGCAGTCTTTCCTGTAGACATATATTATTAAATATGACCGAAAAAGTAAGATTAATAATTCTAACACGAATTTTCTCAATCTTTCGAACATTTCTTTTCACTGTTGGAGGTAAATAAAAAATCAATTCTCCAAAATTCATTTTTATTTCTAGTCTGACGCGACACGAGCGCGTTTCGTAAAACTTATTACATTTTCAAAGACTTTAGTTTACAAATACACAACTGAATAGAACTTACGCATCTCCGATTTTATATCTACATTTGAGTGAGGTGGATGGGGTGAGGTGGCATTAATAGGGTATTAATTTCATCAACACAAGACAGAACAAGAGGTGGCATTAATAGGGTATTAATTTCATCAACACAAGACAGAACAAGAGGTGGCATTAATAGGGTATTAATTTCATCAACACAAGACAGAACACGAAACAATGGGGTATTGAATAGAAGTGTTTGTAGAAAGCCTATTGGTCCATATTTCTTGATGCTTCTATATTGGAGCGGAGTCTTGAGGTGGGTAGAATATAGTTGTGCATTAATTGGCTGTTGATTGCTGGTGTTGACTTCTTGATGTGTAGTGCCTCGCAAACGTCAAGCCGCCTGCTATCGCTGTATCTATCGATGATTTCTGTGTTGTTTACTAGGATTTCTCTGGCGATGGTTTGGTTGTGGGAAGAGATTATATGTTCCTTAATGGAGCCCTGTTGCTTATGCATCGTTAAACGCCTAGAAAGAGATGTTGTTGTCTTGCCTATATACTGGGTTTTTTGGAGCTTACAGTCCCCAAGAGGGCATTTGAAGGCATAGACGACGTTAGTCTCTTTTAAAGCGTTCTGTTTTGTGTCTGGAGAGTTTCTCATGAGTAGGCTGGCCGTTTTTCTGGTTTTATAGTAAATCGTCAGTTGTATCCTCTGATTTTTGTCTGTAGGGATAACGTTTCTTTTAACAATATCTTTCAGGACCCTTTCCTCCGTTTTATGAGCTGTGGAAAAGAAGTTCCTGTAAAATAGTTTAATAGGGGGTATAGGTGTTGTGTTAGTTGTCTCTTCAGAGGTTGCATGGCGTTTCACTTTCCTTCTTATGATGTCTTCGACGAAACCATTGGAGAAGCCGTTGTTGACTAGGACCTGCCTTACCCTACAGAGTTCTTCGTCGACTTGCTTCCATTCTGAGCTGTGGCTGAGAGCACGGTCGACATATGCGTTAACAACACTCCTCTTGTACCTGTCTGGGCAGTCGCTGTTGGCATTTAGGCACATTCCTATGTTCGTTTCCTTAGTGTAGACTGCAGTGTGGAAACCTCCGCTCTTTTCCATGACTGTTACATCTAGAAAGGGCAGCTTCCCATCCTTTTCCATCTCGTAAGTGAAACGCAGCACGGAACTCTGCTCAAATGCCTCCTTCAGCTCCTGCAGATGTCTGACATCAGATACCTGTGTAAAAAGCACCATACTGTCCCCCGAGCTCAAAGCGGCAGCTAAAAGCCTTCGTGAGAACAAGGAGATAGTTGTCAGGAGAGGTGACAAGTCGCCAATATATGTCATTCTTAAAAAGACGAATATCTGGCGAAAATGAACATCATACTCTCTGACCAAACTAAGTTCCAAAGGGTAACGAAGGACACTACAGCCGAATTAAAAGCAAAGGTCAACAAACTGATCGAAACTGTGAACGCCAAGAAATCTGGACTCCACCTGCCAAAGATCATTGGGGAATATAAACCTGGATATGCGTATGGAAATGTCAAGACACACAAGCCTGGAAACCCACTTCGGCCAATCATTAGCCAGATACCCACACCCACGTACAGACTGGCGAAGCGACTCAACGGCCTGCTGACTCCTTATGTTCCCTGCGCCTTCAGCCTGAAGTCTCCAAAGGAATTTGTTGACTTACTGCGGGGCACACGGGCCACAGGGATAAGAGCCTCGTTGGACGTAGAATCGATGTTTACCAACGTACCTGTGGACGAGACAATCGGGATGATAGCCGACAGAGTGTATCGTGATCCAGCCTGTACTCCTCTTGACATACCAGAAAATATTCTGAGGAAACTACTCCAAGCTTGTACTAAAGAGGCACTCTTCTTGAGCCCGGATGGGCACATGTATAAGCAAGTAGATGGGGTCGCCATGGGTTCTCCCCTAGGTGTCCTGTTTGCAAACTTCTACATGGGTACCATCGAGCAAAAAGTCTTAGTCGACATGAACTTGAAACCGGCCATATACTGCAGGTATGTTGACGACATTTTTACACAGGTACCTGATGTCAGACATCTGCAGGAGCTGAAGGAGGCATTTGAGCAGAGTTCCGTGCTGCGTTTCACTTACGAGATGGAAAAGGATGGGAAGCTGCCCTTTCTAGATGTAACAGTCATGGAAAAGAGCGGAGGTTTCCACACTGCAGTCTACACTAAGGAAACGAACATAGGAATGTGCCTAAATGCCAACAGCGACTGCCCAGACAGGTACAAGAGGAGTGTTGTTAACGCATATGTCGACCGTGCTCTCAGCCACAGCTCAGAATGGAAGCAAGTCGACGAAGAACTCTGTAGGGTAAAGCAAGTCCTAGTCAACAACGGCTTCTCCAATGGTTTCGTCGAAGACATCATAAGAAGGAAAGTGAAACGCCATGCAACCTCTGAAGAGACAACTAACACAACACCTATACCCCCTATTAAACTATTTTACAGGAACTTCTTTTCCACAGCTCATAAAACGGAGGAAAGGGTCCTGAAAGATATTGTTAATAGAAACGTTATCCCTACAGACAAAAATCAGAGGATACAACTGACGATTTACTATAAAACCAGAAAAACGGCCAGCCTACTCATGAGAAACTCTCCAGACACAAAACAGAACGCTTTAAAAGAGACTAACGTCGTCTATGCTTTCAAATGCCCTCTTGGGGACTGTAAGCTCCAAAAAACCCAGTATATAGGCAAGACAACAACATCTCTTTCTAGGCGTTTAACGATGCATAAGCAACAGGGCTCCATTAAGGAACATATAATCTCTTCCCACAACCAAACCATCGCCAGAGAAATCCTAGTAAACAACACAGAAATCATCGATAGATACAGCGATAGCAGGCGGCTTGACGTTTGCGAGGCACTACACATCAAGAAGTCAACACCAGCAATCAACAGCCAATTAATGCACAACTATATTCTACCCACCTCAAGACTCCGCTCCAATATAGAAGCATCAAGAAATCTGGACCAATAGGCTTTCTACAAACACTTTTATTCAATACCCATTGTTTCGTGTTCTGTCTTGTGTTGATGAAATTAATACCCTATTAATGCCACCTCTTGTTCTGTCTTGTGTTGATGAAATTAATACCCTATTAATGCCACCTCTTGTTCTGTCTTGTGTTGATGAAATTAATACCCTATTAATGCCACCTCACCCCATCCACCTCACTCAAATGTAGATATAAAATCGGAGATGCGTAAGTTCTATTCAGTTGTGTATTTGTAAACTAAAGTCTTTGAAAATGTAATAAGTTTTACGAAACGCGCTCGTGTCGCGTCAGACTAGAAATAAAAATGAATTTTGGAGAATTGATTTTTTATTTACCTCCAACAGTGAAAAGAAATGTACGAAAGATTGAGAAAATTCGTGTTAGAATTATTAATCTTACTTTTTCGGTCATATATAATATATATATATATATATATATATATATATATATATATATATATATATATATATATATATATATATATATATATATATATATATATATATATATATATATATATATATGCAATAATGATCACAAAAACACTGATCCAAGTATGCAGAATAACCACATGTGAAAAATAGAAAATGCTTAACGGGTTAAGCATTTCTTGATTTCTTGATCTGAGTAGTATTTCATTTGATCTTCATTCTACTTTGCTCTGATGAAGGCGAATTAGCCGAAAACGCGTTAAGCATTTTCTATTTTTCACATGTGATTATTCTGCATTTATATATATATATATATATATATATATATATATATATATATATATATATATATATATATATATATATATATATATATATATATATATATATATATATATATATTCTCAACTCTTAATCGTGTTTTATATTGCCCTCATTGTGTTACTTGTCAGACACGGCAACCTCACTTGAAGAGGGCTGGTGCATGGAAATAACATATGAAACAATTTCTGAATATATAACTCCTGTAATAATGTTATACTGAGACATAACCCTTGACAATACCTCACAAGGCCACGATACTCTATTATCTGTCCTGACAACTCCACGATACCCAAGGATCTAACTTCACATTACGACGATACTCCCATCATCTTTCTTTACAATGAAATGATCCTTCTCTTTCAACGGAAAATACTTCCCTCGACCTTTAGGTGTTGCTATGGGTTCCCCTCTCTCTCCTGTTCTTGCTAATCTCTACATGGAATATATGGAATACTTCGAAACTGTTCTTCTTCCCACAATTGATACTCGTCTCTCTGGATTCGCTATGTTGGTGACATTTTTGCTTTATGGCCTCATGACCTTAGTATTTTCCAGCCTTTCCTCTCCTCTCTTAACTATCTGGCTCCTGTCATTTCAAAGTTGAATGGATATCTAATTCCCTCCTTCCTTTTCTTGACGTTCACAGCTCTGCATCCGGGATTTTCTTCTCTGTTTACCGCAGACCCATGCATAGTGGTATGGATATCCTCCTTCTGTTAAGAAAAGTGTCCTCGTCTCTTTCTATCCCCCCGCGCTCTAGACATCAGTGACCCCTCAGTTTCTTGACTCTGAAATTTACTTTATTGACAAATCTTTCTCTAGCCTTGGTTACTTTTTACATTTTATCAACTGTACCTATTCTCAAGCTAAACGTAATTTATTTCATTCCAAACCTGTTTCCAACGCTATTAGTACTATGCTCTGACTTCCCTTCATATCTGAACTAAAAAATCTCACTAACACCCTTCGTCCTCTTGACATAAAGCTCACCTTCAGCAAACTAACACTCTTCGTAGCAATCTGGTTCACACTGCTCCTCCTGCTTCTAATGCTGCTGGTGTCTACTCTGTCTCCTGTTCGTCTTGTCCTCTCCAATACTTTGGCGAAACTGGCACAAACAATGATCTCTTCTGTCATGTAAGGGACTCTAATCATCCTATTAATTGATCTTCTTCTAAAATAATCTTTCCTGCCTCTATTCTTCACAGACGCCGTCTTGTCGAAGCGGCTCTGATACACAACCTACCCAACATGAACTTGAGTCCTGGCTTTGTTGCTGTTGACTCTTCCCTCTCACAGTACATATTCACATATTCAAATGCATCCGACAATGTTATTTTATTATGGTAAAGGACTGAAAGGGCTTCTTTAAATAGTCTAAAATATTTATACTTCGCGACAAAAGAGAAAACTGAACCACCGAGCAGTACCTACAGTGATGTCAGGTGCTGTGAGGCAGCAGGCGACCGTTGTCAGGTGCTGTGAGGCCGCAGGCGACCGTTGTCTGTTGCTGTGAGGCAGCAGGCGACCGTTGTCTGTTGCTGTGAGGCAGCAGGCGACCGTTGTCTGTTGCTGTGAGGCAGCAGGCGACCATTGTCAAGTGCTGTGAGGCAGCAGGCGACCATTGTCAAGTGCTGTGAGGCAGCAGGCGACCATTGTCAAGTGCTGTGAGGCAGTAGGCGACCATTGTCAAGTGCTGTGAGGCAGTAGGCGACCATTGTCAGGTGCTGTGAGGCAGCAGGCGACCGTTGTCAGGTGCTGTGAGGCAGCAGGCGACCATTGTCAGGTGCTGTGAGGCAGCAGGCGACCGTTGTCAGGTGCTGTGAGGCAGCAGGCGACCGTTGTCAGGTGCTGTGAGGCAGCAGGCGACCATTGTCAGGTGCTGTGAGGCAGCAGGCGACCGTTGTCAGGTGCTGTGAGGCAGCAGACGACCATTGTCAGGTGCTGTGAGGCACCAGGCGACCGTTGTCAGGTGCTGTGAGGCACCAGGCGACCATTGTCTGTTGCTGTGAGGCAGTAGGCGACCGTTGTCAGGTGCTGTGAGGCAGCAGGTGACCATTGTCAGGTGCTGTGAGGCAGCAGGCGACCATTGTCTGGTGTTGTGAGGCAGCATGAAGGCGGGTCAAGGACCGGCCTCTTAACTGCCACTAGGGATATTCCTCCAGGTACTTCCATCACTAACTGCCACACACTGGTTCACGTGAGCACATATACCCGTGCAACAGTTTAGTGAGCACTGTCACTCCCTACCAGTTTGAACACCCAAACAAAACTGAACATGAACTGGAAAGAAGAAAGCATCAGGCAGGAAATTCTAGACTTCAGACATGAGATAGTAGGCATGAGACATGAGATAGCAGGCATCAGGCATGAGATTTCAGGCTTCTGACATGAGATAGCTATCTTCAGGCATGAGATAGCAAGCATCAGGCACGAGATTGCAGGCATCAGGCATGAGGTTCCAGACTTCAGACAGCAGGCATGAAATATCAGACATCAGATGTGATAGCAGGCTTCAGGCACGAGATAGCAAACATCAGTCTGCTATCTCCCCCTAGTATGTTGTGGGTCGTAATAATATTAATATGTTGCTGTGGGTCAATAGATTGTCTCTTCCGCACAACCCACCAAACCAAAGCCTCTGTAGAGTGCTTACACTTTAATCGGGAGATCACCCTGTGTGCTCCTGGCACTTGGAGAGGGGTTCGACATCACACGTTTAGGGGGTGCAGCTCCAATACTGACCTCGTTGTCACGTGCACACACCCACTCCAGCCGCCATGACTCCCCACTCTCTCCTTATTTTTGGTATGATCTCCTCAATCCCCTTTTCTGAAATATTACTCTGTACTACCTTGTCCACAGCTATGGTTCTTGGTTCTTTCTATCTCTCTCTCTCTCTCTCTCTCTCTCTCTTTTCTACTTTCTGGGAAGCTTCACTAGGACAAGGGCAAACACCTGTTAACTACACAGATTTAATAACAAAACAGGACATATACAAAGCATTCACATATAATACAAGGGAATATAAACCTCTACACTTTATGATATTATAACCTGGATGCAGATCAAATCCGTCAGGACTCTATCAGTCACTTATACCAAGTGGTCACCCAACTTCTGGCTCGCCACTTACATTATCCATCTCACCACGTGGATAAATCTTACAAGATAAATACGGCACTATCAGCCCTAGAACATATATATATATATATATATATATATATATATATATATATATATATATATATATATATATATATATATATATATATATATATATATATATATATCTACAGGTAATTCAGCCCACAGTTGTAACTCTGTAAACTTCAACATAAGTGATAACCAATCACCCTATCAGTCCTAAAACATATATATATATATATATATATATATATATATATATATATATATATATATATATATATATATATATATATATATATATATATCTGTAGGTAATCTAGCCTATAGCTATAACTCTCTGTAAACTTCAGTATAGATATTCCTTGGCATAGAAATGATAATCAATCACCCATCTTTCACTGCATCTTACACGGTACCGACAATCAAGTACTCTGCCAACTTCCTACAAGTAGACAACAAGAACTTCCTTCCCACATCTGCAAGTTCACTACCCTGACATAATCAGGTTCTTCCGTGATTATCTACCAGGATCCTCTGTAGCTTTTCCAGACTGCTGCATCACGAAGTTCTCCTTGAACTTCAGTGGTACTCCACTACCATTTCCATAGAAACATGTGAGACTTCACTGCTCCTCTTCACACAGTATGAGGCCCAATTCCTCACTATGAGGCTTGCTCTTCCACAGAGTACAACATCTACTCCTACAGACATGAAGATCCAATCATTAACTTTCTTCTCTGGCCTCAGAGTACTCGCATCAACTCCTCAGAACTAACCACAAAAGGTCTCTTGCGAGGACGCTCTCTCTGGATGGCGCCTGATCAGGGCGCTCCCACGGCCCACAAAAATGTCTCTGGGCGGCTTCACAACTCTTCTTGTCATTCAGGACTTGAGACCGCACGTTTCCAGCTTGACTCCACAGCTGAAACGTCTGCACACTTCCTTCCTCTTGAAGGTATATAAACTAGGGGCTCCTCTCTAACAGGAGGTCACACGGAGCGCGGCTTCCCCTCACGATGTCTGGTGCTCAAGTGGGGTCAAAGCCCTCCAGAAGCGAGCCTCACAATCCCAGCAAATTCTCCACATCTTTTCAAGCCTTTTAACAATGTTTTCAAGCCCATAAAAATAATGTCAACAAATCACATGTTTAGGGTGAATTTTTCTCTCTGTTGATTTTGTTATAATATGTTATAAATCTTTGCAACGTGTTGCATACCTTTTACGCAACACTGCTCTTCACGCTGCCAAGAGTCATTATGGTTGGTTCACTGAGGTGTTCGACACCAGACGATAAGCCTCTGTCCAGAGTGTGTGCAGAGACTCACAGTTTCACTGCAAAACAAAGTGCCAAAGCAGAGTGCTACAGTAAGTTCAAAAGAGCCTTTAGGGTGGTTATCTTCTTGAGGTTATCTTGAGATGATTTCGGGGTGTAGCGACCCCGCGGTCCGGTCCTAGACCAGGCCTCCTTTTTGTTACACCCCCCCCCCCCCCCCGGGAAGCAGCCCATAGCAGCTGTATAACTCCCAGGTACCTACTTACTACTAGGTAACAGAGGCAGCAGGATGAAAGAAACATTTTGCCCATTTATCTCTGCCTCCACCGGGGATCGAACCCGGAACCTCAGGACTACGAATCCGAAGCGCTGTCCACCCAGCTGTCAGGCGGGGTACCAATAGATTTTCCATTAAATAAGGCGGGTATACATTAAGAGCCCCAACTGTGAACTGTTGTCATATGTTGTGAACTGGGTGGAGACTCCAGTATACCCCTTACTGTTGAGGTGCTAAGTGGCGCTGCTCAGTTGAGGATGAGACGTCGATCAGAACTGGGACTGGAGAACAGTAGAGGAACGACCAGGAGCTCTCAAACTCTCCAACAGTGCTCTATTCTATTCCAACCTCTACAGTGAGGTTGGAATCTTCCGGGATAATATTGGGTCCCTTTGACACTGAATTCCAAAAGAGAGAATGTACAACATATGGCAAACCTTCAAGTGATGAGTCGAGAAGGAAAAGCTCTATATCCTGGCTCTCAGGACTAGGAACGCAAAGAACTCTTCAATGAACAGAATTAAAAATAGATTATTTATCAATATATCTGTGCCAAGAGAAGTACTGTGCATGCGAAAAATTGGCGGCAGGATTTTTATATATAATCCTATACTTAATCAATATATACATTTTATCAATGTCAGTCTCTATGTTAAATTAAATTTTGTTAATTAAAAATTCTTCTGAATATATATAACGGCTGCTGATCATTCTTATAATCCCGAGTCTGTCCCTCACTTCAGTTCATCCATCACTGTAGTATTCTCATCCATCTGCCATCGATCTCTATATTGCAGTAATCTATGCATTATCCATATGCAAGGCGATGAGTCACAATAACGTGGCTATAGTATGTTGACCAGACCACACACTAGAAGGTGATTAAGTGCTTAATTGCACACTAGTTTCTTTATCAGCTATCTCACCCTGTCAGAGTAAATGAGACAAATGTATGTGAATCCATGTGTGTGTATATATGTATGTATATGTGTGTGTGTATGTATATGTATGGGTATAAAGTATATATGGAAGCTGATCAGAATTACATTTCACCTTTGTGAATGTACATTAATGACACTATGTAAAAGACACATCAAACACTTTATGTAGGGCATACGTAGATCTGTGTATCTATGTATTTACGTATGTAGGTTAGCTTAGCATTTTAAAAGCACCGAATCACCTTCTGTGGTTGAGTGTTCAATAAACCCTTGAACTATATGTTTAACACATCTCTAATCCTGTCCATGGAGGACAAAAGAAAATGTATATATGCTGGTTAGCATTGTAAATGTGTGGCCACGTCTGTGGTAGAAAAAAAAATAAAAAAAATAAAAAAAATAGAAGGTGAAGGGACGACGACGTTTCAGTCCGTCCTTTACCATTCTCAAGTCGATTGTGAGATCACAATCGACTTGAGAATGGTCCAGGACAGACCGAAACGTCGTCGTCCCTTCACCTTCTAGTGTGTGGTCTGGTCATCAATATGCATTATCCATCTCTATATTGCAGTCATCCGTGTATTATCCTTCTCTATATTGCGGTCATCCGTGTATTATCCTTCTCTATATTGCGGTCATCCATGTATTATCCATCTCTATATTGCGGTCATCCATGTATTATCCATCTCTATATTGCAGTCATCCATGTATTATCCATCTCTATATTGCGGTCATCCATGTGTTATCCATCTCTATATTGCGGTCATCCATGTGTTATCCATCTCTGTATGCAATGATCCATTTGTCGCTCGTCCATATACTTGTCTCATCCACATCTCAGTAAGAATGTGAGGCTGGCGTTTCAGATGTCTGGAGTTGTCCCCAGGCCTGGCACTGAGGCACTGAGGCACTGAGGCACTGAGGCATCTCCACAACAGCACCATTACCAGAGTTGGGTGTTGCCTGTCACTCATGATATATTATGAGGAGGCTCTCAGTAGTGCTCCTCATTATGGTGCGTCATGGGATTTTTCTGCCGTCTGTCTCAGGCTAGGCTCGCTCAAACGGCGGCCGTCCCCCTAAAATGCATTTATGAATTTTAACGTATTGTGCATTCAAAATAGGTTTGTTCTCATATGTACGTTAATATTATTATATATTAATGTTCTGTTAATAGTTAGGTGTAGTTTGGTTTGGTGTTTAGGTTCTACTGGCGATTATTTGCGTGTGAATTGGTTTGTAGCAAATAATCTAAAGCATTTACAGCGCTGCGATTCGAACGGTTATCTTGAGGTTATCTTGAGATGATTTCGGGGCTTTAGTGTCCCCGCGGCCCGGTCCTCGACCAGGCCTTCACCCCCAGGAAGCAGCCCGTGACAGCTGATTAACACCCAGGTACCTATTTTACTGCTAGGTAACAGGGGCATTCAGGGTGAAAGAAACTTTGCCCATTTGTTTCTGCCTCGTGCGGGAATCGAACCCGCGCCACAGAATTACGAGTCCTGCGCGCTACCCACCAGGCTACGAGGCCCCTTTGCGGTAGTCGCAGTTGAAACACTTTTTGAGAAATTTTCGCACGAAAATGTCCGAGGGCCAACTCACAGTTGTGAGTTGTGTATAAACAGTTTTTCATTCATATACAAGGGAAGTTTGGCGGCTGGATTAATGAGCATTTGGCCTTTTTTGATGAGGATTTTGAAATTTTTGTAATAAAACCTGATTCAGTATTGGAGAGTTGGTCCAGAGGAGCCTGGGCGGGCTGACACAGCTAGTGGTCAGATTACAACAACCGATAAGCATTCCTCGGTCGACCAGTCAATGTGGGAACGTAAATAATGAAGTAGCAGAGGATGGCTATTCCAGTCACAGTGATTCGGTTAGGTTGTGATTGGCCGCTTAGGAACTGGTGAGTAAATTTGATTCTGATATCCAAGTTGTGACAGTCCAATCCGTGTGTCAGTTATAATAATATCAGCGTCATGACAGCCCAATCCGTGTGTCAGCTATAATAATATCAGCGTCATGACAGCCCAATCCGTGTGTCAGCTATAATAATATCAGCGTCATGACAGCCCAATCCGTGTGTCAGCTATAATAATATCAGCGTCATGACAGCCCAATCCGTGTGTCAGCTATAATAATATCAGCGTCATGACAGCCCAATCCGTGTGTCAGCTATAATAATATCAGCGTCATGACAGCCATTGAGTTGGCTGTCATTGCTATCTCACGTACTGTAGGCCAACCCTGACCAGGTTATCTTGAGGTTATCTAGAGATGATTTCGGGGCTTTTTAGTGTCCCCGCGGCCCGGTCCTCGACCAGGCCTCCACCCCCAGGAAGCAGCCCGTGACAGCTGACTAACACCCAGGTACCTATTTTACTGCTAGGTAACAGCTAGGGCATAGGGTGAAAGAAACTCTGCCCATTATTTCTCGCCGGCGCCTGGGATCGAACCCAGGACCACAGGATCACAAGTCCAGCGTGCTGTCCGCTCGGCCGACCGGCTCCCATGGCTTGACTCTGCTCCTCGCTGACCAGTCAACATTGACATTCCAGACGAGAGTGACAAAGGAACATCACTGATGAGCCCCTCAGGAGAGGACTACCCCAGGGTCCCTGGACGCGGAACTGAGGGACTACCCCAGGCTCCCTGGACGCGGAACTGAGGGACTACCCCAGGGTCCCTGGACGCGGAACTGAGGGACTACCCCAGGGTCCCTGGACGCGGAACTGAGGGACTACCCCAGGGTCCCTGGACGCAGAACTGAGGGACTACCCCAGGCTCCCTGGACGCGGAACTGAGGGACTACCCCAGGGTCCCTGGACGCGGAACTGAGGAACTACCCCAGGGTCCCTGGACGCGGAACTGAGGGACTACCCCAGGGTCCCTGGACGCGGAACTGAGGGACTACCCCAGGGTCCCTGGACGCGGAACTGAGGGACTACCCCAGGGTCCCTGGACGCGGAACTGAGGGACTACCCCAGGGTCCCTGGACGCGGAACTGAGGGACTACCCCAGGGTCCCTGGACGCGGAACTGAGGGACTACCCCAGGGTCCCTGGACGCGGAACTGAGGGACTACCCCAGGCTCCCTGGACGCGGTACTGAGGGACTACCCCAGGGTCCCTGGACGCGAAACTGAGGAAGAATAGCCACTGGAGCCGGAGAGGTGTTAAGACCTGCTGGTAGTGTCCCTTTAATCTTTTATCCGGGAGGGGATAGTCTAGTAACCCTCTGCTGCTGATGCTGCTGGTAAGGCTTCTAACCCTTGCACTCACTCCACAGGAGCGTCACTCACTCCACAGGAGCGTCACTCACCCCACAGGAGCGTCACTCACTCCACAGGAGCGTCACTCACTCCACAGGAGCGTCACTCACTCCACAGGAGCGTCACTCACTCCACAGGAGCGTCCCTCACTCCACAGGAGCGTCACTCACCCCACAGGAGCGTCACTCACTCCACAGCAGCGTCACTCACCCCACAGGAGCGTCACTCACTCCACAGGAGCGTCACTCACTCCACAGGAGCGTCACTCACTCCACAGGAGCGTCACTCACTCCACAGGAGCGTCACTCACTACACAGGAGCGTCACTCACTCCACAGGAGCGTCACTCACTACACAGGAGCGTCACTCACCCCACAGGAGCGTCACTCACTACACAGGAGCGTCACTCACCCCACAGGAGCGTCACTCACTCCACAGGAGCGTCACTCACTCCACAGGAGCGTCACTCAATCCACAGGAGCGTCACTCACCCCACAGAAGCGTCACTCACCCCACAGGAGCGTCACTCACTACAGAGGAGCGTCACTCACCCCACAGGAGCGTTACTCACTCCACAGGAGCGTCACTCACCCCACAGGAGCGTCACTCACCCCACAGGAGCGTCACTCACTCCACAGGAGCGTCACTCACTCCACACGAGCGTCACTCACTCCACAGGAGCGTCACTCACTCCACAGGAGCGTCACTCACTCCACAGAAGCGTCACTCACTCCAAAGGAGCGTCACTCACCCCACAGGAGCGTCACTAACCCCACAGGAGCGTCACTCACTCCACAGGAGCGTCACTCACCCCACAGGAGCGTCACTCACTACACAGGAGCGTCACTCACCCCACAGGAGCGTCACTCACCCCACAGGAGCGTCACTCACTCCACAGGAGCGTCACTCACCCCACAGGAGCGTCACTCACTACACAGGAGCGTCACTCACCCCACAGGAGCGTCACTCACCCCACAGGAGCGTCACTCACTCCACAGGAGCGTCACTCACCCCACAGGAGCGTCACTCACCCCACAGGAGCGTCACTCACCCCACAGGAGCGTCACTCACCCCACAGGAGCGTCACTCACCCCACAGGAGCGTCACTCACCCCACAGGAGCGTCACTCACTCCACAGGAGCGTCACTCACTCCACAGGAGCGTCACTCACCCCACAGGAGCGTCACTCACCCCACAGGAGCGTCACTCACCCCACAGGAGCGTCACTCACCCCACAGGAGCGTCACTCACCCCACAGGAGCGTCACTCACCCCACAGGAGCGTCACTCACTACAGAGGAGCGTCACTCACTCCACAGGAGCGTCACTCACTACACAGGAGCGTCACTCGATCACTCCACAGGAGCGTCACTCACCCCACAGGAGCGTCACTCACTCCACAGGAGCGTCACTCACTACACAGGAGCGTCACTCACTCCACAGGAGCGTCACTCACCCCACAGGAGCGTCACTCACTCCACAGGAGCGTCACTCACCCCACAGGAGCGTCACTCACCCCACAGGAGCGTCACTCACTACACAGGAGCGTCACTCACTACACAGGAGCGTCACTCACCCCACAGGAGCGTCACTCACCCCACAGGAGCGTCACTCACCCCACAGGAGCGTCACTCACCCCACAGGAGCGTTACTCACTCCACTGGAGCGTCACTCACCCCACAGGAGCGTCACTCACCCCACAGGAGCGTCACTCACTCCACAGGAGCGTCACTCACTCCACACGAGCGTCACTCACTCCACAGGAGCGTCACTCACTCCACGGGAGCGTCACTCACTCCACAGGAGCGTCACTCACTCCAAAGGAGCGTCACTCACCCCACAGGAGCGTCACTCACCCCACAGGAGCGTCACTCACTCCACAGGAGCGTCACTCACCCCACAGGAGCGTCACTCACTACACAGGAGCGTCACTCACCCCACAGGAGCGTCACTCACCCCACAGGAGCGTCACTCACTCCACAGGAGCGTCACTCACCCCACAGGAGCGTCACTCACTACACAGGAGCGTCACTCACCCCACAGGAGCGTCAATCACCCCACAGGAGCGTCACTCACTCCACAGGAGCGTCACTCACTCCACAGGAGCGTCACTCACTACACAGGAGCGTCACTCACTCCACAGGAGCGTCACTCACTACACAGGAGCGTCACTCACCCCACAGGAGCGTCACTCACTACACAGGAGCGTCACTCACCCCACAGGAGCGTCACTCACTCCACAGGAGCGTCACTCACTCCACAGGAGCGTCACTCAATCCACAGGAGCGTCACTCACCCCACAGAAGCGTCACTCACCCCACAGGAGCGTCACTCACTACAGAGGAGCGTCACTCACCCCACAGGAGCGTTACTCACTCCACAGGAGCGTCACTCACCCCACAGGAGCGTCACTCACCCCACAGGAGCGTCACTCACTCCACAGGAGCGTCACTCACTCCACACGAGCGTCACTCACTCCACAGGAGCGTCACTCACTCCACAGGAGCGTCACTCACTCCACAGGAGCGTCACTCACTCCAAAGGAGCGTCACTCACCCCACAGGAGCGTCACTCACCCCACAGGAGCGTCACTCACTCCACAGGAGCGTCACTCACCCCACAGGAGCGTCACTCACTACACAGGAGCGTCACTCACCCCACAGGAGCGTCACTCACCCCACAGGAGCGTCACTCACTCCACAGGAGCGTCACTCACCCCACAGGAGCGTCACTCACTACACAGGAGCGTCACTCACCCCACAGGAGCGTCACTCACCCCACAGGAGCGTCACTCACTCCACAGGAGCGTCACTCACCCCACAGGAGCGTCACTCACCCCACAGGAGCGTCACTCACCCCACAGGAGCGTCACTCACCCCACAGGAGCGTCACTCACCCCACAGGAGCGTCACTCACCCCACAGGAGCGTCACTCACTCCACAGGAGCGTCACTCACTCCACAGGAGCGTCACTCACTCCACAGGAGCGTCACTCACTCCACAGGAGCGTCACTCACCCCACAGGAGCGTCACTCACCCCACAGGAGCGTCACTCACCCCACAGGAGCGTCACTCACCCCAC
The DNA here is from genome assembly GCF_040958095.1 of Procambarus clarkii. Taxonomy (NCBI): domain Eukaryota; kingdom Metazoa; phylum Arthropoda; class Malacostraca; order Decapoda; family Cambaridae; genus Procambarus; species Procambarus clarkii. The sequence goes on from NC_091182.1 coordinate 38,558,495, forward strand.
AGGAGCGTCACTCACCCCACAGGAGCGTCACTCACTACAGAGGAGCGTCACTCACTCCACAGGAGCGTCACTCACTACACAGGAGCGTCACTCACTCCACAGGAGCGTCACTCACCCCACAGGAGCGTCACTCACTCCACAGGAGCGTCACTCACTACACAGGAGCGTCACTCACTCCACAGGAGCGTCACTCACCCCACAGGAGCGTCACTCACTCCACAGGAGCGTCACTCACCCCACAGGAGCGTCACTCACCCCACAGGAGCGTCACTCACTACACAGGAGCGTCACTCACTACACAGGAGCGTCACTCACCCCACAGGAGCGTCACTCACCCCACAGGAGCGTCACTCACCCCACAGGAGCGTCACTCACCCCACAGGAGCGTCACTCACCCCACAGGAGCGTCACTCACCCCACAGGAGCGTCACTCACTCCACAGGAGCGTCACTCACTCCACAGGAGCGTCACTCACTCCACAGGAGCGTCACTCACTACACAGGAGCGTCACTCACTCCACAGGAGCGTCACTCACTACACAGGAGCGTCACTCACCCCACAGGAGCGTCACTCACTCCACAGGAGCGTCACTCACTCCACAGGAGCGTCACTCAATCCACAGGAGCGTCACTCACCCCACAGAAGCGTCACTCACCCCACAGGAGCGTCACTCAATACAGAGGAGCGTCACTCACCCCACAGGAGCGTCACTCACTCCACAGGAGCGTCACTCACCCCACAGGAGCGTCACTCACCCCACAGGAGCGTCACTCACTCCACAGGAGCGTCACTCACTCCACAGGAGCGTCACTCACTCCACAGGAGCGTCACTCACTCCACAGGAGCGTCACTCACTCCAAAGGAGCGTCACTCACCCCACAGGAGCGTCACTCACCCCACAGGAGCGTCACTCACTCCACAGGAGCGTCACCCACCCACAGGAGCGTCACTCACTACACAGGAGCGTCACTCACCCCACAGGAGCGTCACTCACCCCACAGGAGCGTCACTCACTCCACAGGAGCGTCACTCACACCACAGGAGCGTCACTCACTACACAGGAGCGTCACTCACCCCACAGGAGCGTCACTCACCCCACAGGAGCGTCACTCACCCCACAGGAGCGTCACTCACCCCACAGGAGCGTCACTCACCCCACAGGAGCGTCACTCACCCCACAGGAGCGTCACTCACCCCACAGGAGCGTCACTCACTCCACAGGAGCGTCACTCACTCCACAGGAGCGTCACTCACTCCACAGGAGCGTCACTCACTCCACAGGAGCGTCACTCACTCCACAGGAGCGTCACTCACCCCACAGGAGCGTCACTCACCCCACAGGAGCGTCACTCACCCCACAGGAGCGTCACTCACCCCACAGGAGCGTCACTCACCCCACAGGAGCGTCACTCACCCCACAGGAGCGTCACTCACTACAGAGGAGCGTCACTCACTCCACAGGAGCGTCACTCACTACACAGGAGCGTCACTCACTCCACAGGAGCGTCACTCACCCCACAGGAGCGTCACTCACTCCACAGGAGCGTCACTCACTACACAGTAGCGTCACTCACTCCACAGGAGCGTCACTCACCCCACAGGAGCGTCACTCACTCCACAGGAGCGTCACTCACCCCACAGGAGCGTCACTCACCCCACAGGAGCGTCACTCACTACACAGGAGCGTCACTCACTCCACAGGAGCGTCACTCACCCCACAGGAGCGTCACTCACTCCACAGAAGCGTGTGTACTAACTGGAGTGTTCACGAACATCTGTCACTTAAGCCAAGTAACAATGAGGTCTATATTCCCAGGAGCAGTCATGATGATGGTGCCAGCACCTGCGTCAAGAACTGTCTTCATCACACTGCCACTCTCCTTCACCACCTTCCCTACCCTTCACCACCTTCCCTACCCTTCACCACCTTCCCTACCCTTCACCACCTTCCCTACCCTTCACCACCTTCCCTACCCTTCTCCACTTTCCCTACCCTTCACCACCTTCCCTACCCTTCACCACCTTCCCTACCCTTCACCACCTTCCCTACCCTTATCCACCTTCCCTACCCTTCACCACCTTCCCTACCCTTCACCACCTTCCCTACCCTTCACCACCTTCCCTCCACCACCCATAGCACCAGGTGGAGGGGCCCCACAACCCACAGCCCCCAGGTGGTGGAGGGGGGGGGGGGTTCTTCCCGGGGTTCACTGTGATCCCTTCTGGGAACCGACAGGCTCATCAGAGTTGCCGGGGCATTAGGTAATGAGGCTCTCTCTCTGCTGGACAACTGACTGTAGTAAGGTTTCCCTTAATAATGTCATTAACTTCGCCGTGTCTTGCATTCCATCCTCCTGTCCTTTGGCAGAGAAGGCCATGCCGTCCATACCTGTCAGCCTCTGCCTCGCCGCAAATACACCTGTATTTGGTGTGGATTGGGGCAGCTAGGCGGAGAGCCACGGCAATTCGGAAGACCTGCGGTGTGAGACGGGTGCCGGTTGCTGACATTGGGCCTGCTAATAGGAAGTCATTTGTATTGGGAGCTGCTACAGCTCTAAGTCGGGCAGTGTCATGTGATGTTGTTGCAGCTTCTAGCAATGTCGCAGCTTCTTGTTCGGCAATAGGGCGATCCAAGCTGGATTGCTTATGGGGTTCAGAAAGCGGTGGTTGGGGTGCTGGTCCTGCAAGAGAGACCCATTTGGTGGTTATCTTGAGGTTATCTTGAGATGATTTCGGGGCTTTAGTGTCCCCGCGGCCCGGTCCTCGACCAGGCCTCCACCCCCAGGAAGCAGCCCGTGACAGCTGACTAACTCCCAGGTACCTATTTACTGCTAGGTAACAGGGGCATTCAGGGTGAAAGAAACTTTGCCCATTTGTTTCTGCCTCGTGCGGGAATCGAACCCGCGCCACAGAATTACGAGTCCTGCGCGCTATCCACCAGGCTACGAGGCCCCTTGGTGCAGTCTGTAAAGCTAGGATCATGTACCCTTGCCTGTTGAACTATTTATTCAGGTAGGATTTCCTTCACCAGGTTGTCAGACACCAATAAAGAGGACAAGAAAGCCGGTACAGCAATTGGTGTTGCTGTGCGAACGCCGAGGCCCCCGAGTCTGACAGGAAGGGAGGCCTGTATCCACTGTCAGTCGCTGAGAGAAAGGTTGAGGGCTTCTTGCAGCACTGATTAATTGAAAAATCAATTCTGAATTGATTTTTCAATTACCATCGACAATAAAAAGAAACATAAGAAATATTGAGAAAATTCGTGTTAGAATTATTAATCTTACTTTTTTGGTCATATTTAATATATATATATATATATATATATATATATATATATATATATATATATATATATATATATATATATATATATATATATATATATATATATTTATATATATATATATATATATATATATATATATATATATATATATATATATACATACATACATACATACATACCTATATAGGTAATCTTTTGGTATATGTGGCGACCAGAGCGGCTGCCTGATAAGGGAGAAATTTACATTATAAGTTGTAGGTAAGGGGAAAGTGGCGCACTGATACAAACGAAATGGTACCCCCTACCTGCAGATCCGATACTTTGTGGAGCATGCCTGCCGACTGCGGATTGGCTAACTTAGGTCACGGGCGACGGATCAACGCCTTGGGGAAGGGACGAGTGTGTGCGTATTGTGATTAGCTCAGTACCCACTGGTGAACCAGGATTGGGATATCTGAAACTCTGGGAGTGGTTCGGCGACGACGCGAAGGCTTCACGACACCTGAGGACTTATGGAACGTTGCAGGATCGTCAAGGACCGACTCAGGAAGCGTGGGGAACCTCACACCATCGAGGGACAGGTGTCGTGAGCCAGGAATGTAAAGGAAGATCGATTTCCCTCCCATTACCCCTTGTTTGAGTAGGCTAGATAGACCATTATGTTCATATATGTGTGTTAAAGTATAACATTGATACACCAGTAGTAGGATAGGCTGCAGGGCAGCTTGTGTCCAGGACTGTGGAAGAGGACAGTGTGTTGGAGGATGGGGCCAGTTGCAGAGGTGGTAGCCGACGTCGACGAAGAGGCCCCTCTGTGTTAGAGTGTGTGGCTTCTTTTAATCTTCCCAGTTGAAGGAGTTGTTGGAGGTCGTGAAAGAAGAGTTGCTGACGATATCCAGATTTATTATTCTCATTTTTCCATTCCTGTATTGCTTGTAAATGTATGTGTGATCATGTAGTTTATGTCAGTAAATTCACATATTTTATCATGGTGTTTAAGTGCTCCTCCTTAATAATCTCTATGAGCATACACGAGGGACATCATAGTCCCAACTAGTGAACGTCACGTTTTCTACTGAAATTCTTAGTGGCTGGAGAGTGGTAAAGCAGCACAGACTTATGTAGAAGTGTACCCTAGGCTATCTGTCCAGTATCAGCGCCGGAATGGTGGCAACACTTTGGCAACAAGCAATGTAGTGGCTGAGGAGAGGTAAAGCCACACAGACTTTTATGGGAGAGTACCTTGGGCTGACAGTCCAGTGTCAGATCTATAGGAGTAGCAACACTTTGGCAACAAGCTGTATAGAATACACCCACTGAACTGCACTGCTGGGGTGCAGAGATCTCAACCCAGCTGGTGACTTTGTTAATTTAAAAGAAGATAGGGAAGGCAGAGGGGAAAGGAATTCCTGCAACCTTTTTGTCTGGCAGGCAAGACTCAGGGGAAGTTATTGTTAAAAGGTAAGCCTAGGTATTCCTTCACTTCTCCACGAGTCTAGGCCGGAATTGCTAATAGCAGTTTCCCCGAGGTTGACTGAAGGGCTCCCAGGGTGAATCAGTGGCACCTCCCGTTGTGGGAGCAAAGACCTGCAGTGGTGGGTATTATTGGTCCTCTCCTGTGGGACCAGGAGATTCCGGTGAGTCCCGAGAGTCGAAGGGGCTGAGTATTCTGCCTTCTGAGCCCCTAGCAGCCGATTGCTAGCAGAGCTCCAGCCCCCCACCCCATGACATGCGGCTCGACATCTGCGAGGCACTAGACATCAAGAAGTCAACACCAGCAATCAACAGCCAATTAATGCACAACTACATTCTACCCACTCCAAGACTCCGAACCAGTATAGAAGCATCAAGAGGAAGTATGGGCCAATAGGTCCTTTGCAGTTACTTCCATTCTTATGTTCTCATATCCAACTAATACCCATTGTTTCGTGTTCTGTCTTCCATTTGTCACAAATTTTTTCACCTCAATCCTTTGCAACCAGGAGGCCTGGTCGACGACCGGGCCGCGGGGACGCTAAGCCCCGGAAGCACCTCAAGGTAACCTTATCCAAATATATATATATATATATATATATATATATATATATATATATATATATATATATATATATATATATATATATATATATATATATATATATATATATATATATATATATATATATATATATAATGTGTGCGGGAAGCTTGAATGGTCCCCCCAAGCTAATATGCAATAGAATGTAGGAATGTATATATATATATATATATATATATATATATATATATATATATATATATATATATATATATATATATATATATATATATATATATATATATATATATATATAAATATTTGAGTGTTAAGTGGCGGGTGTCGGTTGGGTGTCGGTTGGGGGGGGGGGGGGCAGTAGGTACATCGTGTGTTAGGCTTGAGGGCAAATCTCTCTCTGCAGTAAAGACTGATCCTTTTATAGTAGCATAAATAACCGCCTCCCTGGCCTCACCTCCCTGGCCTCGCCTCCCTGGCCTCACCTCCCTGGCCTCGCCTCCCCTGGCCTCGCCTTCCTGGCCTCACCTCCCTGGCCTCGCCTTCCTGGCCTCGTCTCTGTGGCGTCGTCTCTGTGGCCTCGCCTCCCTGGCCTCACCTCCCTGGCCTCGCCTCCCTGGCCTCACCTCCCTGGCCTCGCCTCCCTGGCCTCACCTCCCTGGCCTCGCCTCCCCTGGCCTCGCCTCCCTGGCCTCACCTCCCTGGCCTCGCCTCCCTGGCCTCACCTCCCTGGCCTCGCCTCCCTGGCCTCGCCTTCCTGGCCTCGTCTCTGTGGCGTCGTCTCTGTGGCCTCGCCTCCCTGGCCTCGCCTCCCTGGCCTCACCTCCCTGGCCTCGCCTCCCTGGCTACGTCTCTGTGGCCTCGCGTCCCTGGCCTCGCGTCCCTGGCCTCGCGTCCCTGGCCTCGCCTCCCTGGCCTCACCTCCCTGGCCTCGCCTCCCTGGCCTCGCCTCCCTGGCCTCGCCTCCCTGGCCTCACCTCCCTGGCCTCGCCTCCCTGGCCTCACCTCCCTGGCCTCGCCTCCCTGGCTACGTCTCTGTGGCCTCGCCTCCCTGGCCTCGCCTCCCTGGCCTCGCCTCCCTGGCCTCACCTCCCTGGCCTCGCCTCCCTGGCCTCGCCTCCCTGGCCTCGCCTCCCTGGCCTCACCTCCCTGGCCTCGCCTCCCTGGCCTCACCTCCCTGGCCTCGCCTCCCTGGCCTCGCCTCCCTGGCTACGTCTCTGTGGCCTCGCCTCCCTGGCCTCGCCTCCCTGGCCTCGCCTCCCTGGCCTCGCCTCCCTGGCCTCACCTCCCTGGCCTCGCCTCCCTGGCTACGTCTCTGTGGCCTCGCCTTCCTGGCCTCGCCTCCCTGGCCTCGCCTCCCTGGCCTCGCCTCCCTGGCCTCGCCTCCCTGGCCTCGCCTCCCCTGGCCTCGCCATCCAGCCCTGATGCATGGGTGTCACCAGATCATAACTACATCCATTAATAATAATATTAAATATATTATATACTCCAAAATAAGGGGCTCGCATTGATCAGAGCAAGATCGACACCAGCAGTAATCCTTGCCACCAACAGCAGTAATCCTTGTCACCAACAGCAGTAATCCTTGCCATCATCAGCAGTAATCCTTGCCATCATCAGCAGTAATCCTTGTCACCAACAGCGGTAATCCTTGCCACCAACAGTGGTAATCCTTGCCTCCAACAGCGGTAATCCTTGCCACCATCAGCAGTAATCCTTGCCACCATCAGCAGTAATCCTTGCCATCATCAGCAGTAATCCTTGCCATCATCAGCAGTAATCCTTGTCATCAACAGCAGTAATCCTTGTCACCAACAGCGGTAATCCTTGCCACCAATAGCGGTAATCCTTGCCACCAACAGCGGTAATCCTTGTCTCCAACAACGGTAATCCTTGCCTCCAACAGCGGTAATCCTTGCCACCAACACCAGTGATCCTTGCCACCAACAACGGTAATCCTTGTCACCAACAGCGGTAATCCTTGCCACCAACAGCGGTAATCCTTGCCTCCAACAGCGGTAATCCTTGCCACCAACACCAGTAATCCTTGCCTCTAACAGCGGTAATCCTTGTCACCAACAGCGGTAATCCTTGCCACCAACAGCGGTAATCCTTGCCACCAACAGCGGTAATCCTTGCCACCAACAGCGGTAATCCTTGCCTCCAACAACGGTAATCCTTGCCTCCAACAGCGGTAATCCTTGCCTCCAACAGCGGTAATTCTTGCCACCAACAACGGTAATCCTTGCCTCCAACAGCGGTAATCCTTGCCTCCAACAGCGGTAATCCTTGCCTCCAACAGCGGTAATCCTTGTCACCAACAACGGTAATCCTTGCCACCAACAGCGGTAATCCTTACCACCAACAGCGGTAATCCTTGCCACCAACAGCGGTAATCCTTGCCACCAACAGCGGTAATCCTTGCCACCAACAGCGGTAATCCTTGCCACCAACAGCGGTAATCCTTGCCACCAACAGCGGTAATCCTTGCCTCCAACAGCGGTAATCCTTGCCACCAACAGCGGGGCACTCGCTGCCGGCGCCATTGCTAGCTGGCCGCACTCGGTTTGGTTCTCTGGAAAACTTGAGATTCTGAGCAACTGTCACCTCAAATCATCGCCGTTTAGTGAGGAAGAGCACATCAATACTCCAAGACCCGATGAATATCTTGTTTGGAAGGAAACAATAACGATTTCGTCTACAATTGACGGACAAACAACATTGTTGATTAGCTGCTGTCCAGCTGACTGGTACTGTGCGCATCCCAGCACGCAGGCGACCCAACCTGTCGTACCGCAATCGTCACCCCATGACCGATTATTATAATTATTTTTTTTTATGTTAGAACCGTATCACTGACAAGGGGCCAGATTCACCAAAGGACTTACGCAAGCACTTACGAACCTGTACATATTTTCTCAATCTTTGGCGGCTTTGTTTACAATTATTAAACAGTTAATGAGCTCGGAAGCACCAGGAGGCTGTTTATAACAATAACAACAGTTGATTGGCAAGTTTTCAGGCTTGTAAACTGTTTAATAAATGTAACCAAAGTCGTGAAAGATTGAGGAAAGATGTACACGTTCGTAAGTGCTTGCGTAAGTGCTTTCGTGAATCTGGCCCCAAGGTCTCTTAGAATCTTACCCTGAAGGTCGTGGCAATACTCTGCGGTAATTGTCACAAGGGGGCACGGAGGACGAACTGAAACAGGAATTTCCTTATGCCGATCGGCCGAGAGGACAGCACGCTGGACCTGTGATCCTGTGGTCCTGGGTTCGATCCCAGGCGCCGGCGAGAAACAATGGGCAGAGTTTCTTTCACCCTATGCGCCCTGTTACCTAGCAGTAAAATAGGTACCAGGGTGTTAGTCAGCTGTCACGGGCTGCTTCCTGGGGGTGGAGGCCTGGTCGAGGACCGGGCCGCGGGGACACTAAAAGCCCCGAAATCATCTCAAGATAACCCTCAAGATAAGATGTACTTTCGTATATTAATACATCTGCAGAAGGAATGAATGATCATTTCAGTTCTTCCTCCGTGGTCTGACACTGGCCTCCTCCGAGGCAGGGAAAGGTAGACCAACCCGCTCAACTAGGTGTTAGATATCCTGGATTCCACCTGGAGGAATCATTTTACGATCTCCGTTGAAGGGGAATTAATTTTTCCATGGGTAATTTTGCAACATTCATTAGGTAGAGCAGTGAATCTGTCCTCACTACGTGGAGACGTCATGAGAAAGAGAAAGCGGGAATTGAGGCAGATTTCAGACGAGGAGGGACAGTGGACCGAGGTGCAGCAGGTACCGAAGAAAACTCCTATCGGGGCTTCACCACGTGCTTCTACCAGCTATAATCCAGACGTAATGGTCCTAGAGAGGACGGTACCAGTCACACACCAGCCAGTACCAGAAAATGTACCTCCACAACCCAGCCACTGGACAAAGTATGAGACAGGAGAGGACACTACCTGTCTCACACCAGACATCGTCAAACTGCACATCTTTCTAATTTCAAAAACATGCAGTAGACCACTTTCCTACAGCATATGGAGTAGTAACAGCAATGGAAAAGAACAACCAGAACTCAAACTTTCCTTCACAGTCAAATTGAAAGGAGAAATTATAATTTAAGTAAGTCCTGCAAGGGAAACCCTGTATGCATGGAAAAGCTAGACCTTTCAGAAAGATACACACGAGACGTGCTTTTAGGCTACCCAGATGACTTTCCCCTGGATCCAGTACTAGAACACAAGCAAATCCTGATGCGGAAAGATGCCGCACAAAAGTAGACAAAGCAGCGACACGTCAGGTTCTGGTGACCGTCATGGGACATGTGCCAGAAACAATCAATCAAACATTCAAACAAATATACAGTTTTACCGAGGTCCAGCTGAAAAAACATTGTGAAGGTCATGGCAAAGACCATTATCAATTGCCTATAGAAGATGCAGAACGCCCCACAACAACAGACTTAAGAAATCACTTGTGTAGTAATGGACAAAATCATGCAGCAGACCACAGTTACAGAAGAAATATACAGTCGGAGACAAGACGGAGCACAAGAGGATAAATAACGCGACATGGACATGCAGATTACCAACAACAGTCGGGTAGTCAAGATACCAGACCATTAAGACCCACAAAAGCCACAGTAAGAAGCAGTGGCCACTCAAGATCAACGGAATCTTACAACACAAGAGACAGACATCAACAGCCAATATAGTCTAATATGCAGCAACACCAACAAGGTCGTTGGTGTTGCCAACGATGCCAACGAGAATTGAAAGTATTGAACAGCAGAGATTCACAGATTCCAACAACACATGAGGCGGGTACGAACAGTCAATGTCTGTTGAACTCCTTGGAATGAAATGTATTGAGCTCAGTTTCACTCTCTCCACAAACAAGGCAAAGGCATACTCCCACCACAAGCGGGAAGGGGGGGGGGGGGAAATGAAGAACTGCAAATTAATGGTGTAACACTTAAATGGGTTGACCACTACAGGTACCTTGGCGTCATTGTCGGCTCTCACACGGGGAAGAAAGAGGAGCTCAACCAACTCTAGGAACATGCAAAGTCGACTCAGGGCACTGAAAGCTATGACCTCGAATGGACACGGAGCCTCTATTGCCATGCTTAAAATGATGTACACAGCCTATTTGCGCTCCGTTATAGACTATGCCTGTTATGATCCCAGGTAGCTGAGAAACGAGTCTATCTTGAGAGTTATTCTGTAAGACCTGACCTAAATAAGAGGTCAAAGAAATATGGACATGGAGATACATACGTAAAATAATTGGTTAGATTTGATAAATAGTTTAAGAGAATGGGCAGTGATCAAGAATATAAGTAGATGACTGGTCATAAGATGTGGAGAGTTCGTTGGAGGCGTGAGGCTCGCTTCCAGAGGAGCTTGAGCTCACTTGAGAAGTTGATGATTGGAACTTCAAGCCTGTAGGATTAAATGTTGTACTCAGTGGAAGAGCAAGCCCCATAGTGATGAATTAGGCTTCATACTGTGAGAAGAATCTGTGGAATCCGTAGTGGAGTACCACTGGAGTCCAAGTAAATCTTCATGGTGCAGCAGCTTGGGAGAGCTGCAGAGGATCCTTGTAGATGAACCTGGAATAACCTGATGATGTCAGGGTAGTGAATTTACAGATGTGGGAAGGAAGTTCTTGTTGACTACTTGTAGGAAGTTGGTGGAGTGTTTGATTGTCGTTAGCGTGCAAGACGCAGAGAAAGGTGGGTGATTATCATTTCTATGCTAAGAAATATTTATATTGAAGTTTATTGAATTACAACTGTAGGCTGAATTACCTGCAGAGATATATCTGCACTAGGGCTGATAGTGCCGTATTTATCTTGTAAGATTTATCCACTTGGTGAGGTGGATAGTGTAAGTGGCGAGCCAGAAGTTGGGCGACCACTTAGTATAAGTGACTGACAGAGTCCTGATGGATTTGATCTGCAACCAGGTTATAATATCATAAAGTGTAGAGGTTTATATTCCCTTGTATTATATGTGAATGCTTTGTATATGTCCTGTTTTGTTATTAAATCTGTGTAGTTAACAGGTGTTTGCCCTTGTCCTAGTGAAGCTTCCCAGAAAGTAGAAAAGAGAGTGAGAGAGAGGGAAAGAACCATAGCCGTGGACAGGGTAGTAAAGAGTAATATTTCAGAAAAGGGGATTGAGGAGATCATACCAAATAAGGAGAGAGTGGGGAGTCACGGCGGCTCGAGTAGGTGTATGCACGTGACCACGAGGTCAGTATTGGAGCCGCACATCCCCTAAATGTGTGACGTTGAACCCCTCTCCAAGAGCAGGAAGTGTAAGGGTGATCTCCTGACTAAAGTGTAAGCACTCTACGGAATTTTGGGTTGGTTGTCCATAAGGGCGACCATCAACAAGATCATAATATGCCACACTAGTTTTATGCACCTACTCCCAAAGCGATATGAAAAGGCTCGAAAGCATACAGAATGAAGCCATGACAATCATTTATGGAGTTCCAAGAACTGCCAAATCGTCTAATGTATGAGAGGAGTTGCCCATCCACAGTAATTAGAGTAGAATTATGGAACTGAATGCTAAGCTTGAAATTATGTTTGCCAGAGATCCCCATTACAATGATATTGCCAAGAAAACACTGAGTTGTGTGTTACTTACAGGAGGAAACCGAAGCAAAAAATGGCATCACAGATCAGTCTGCTATCTCGAAGAACGTCACCTGCTTGAGCAAGCTCGTGAGCTCCTGCCTGCAGAGAGGTTACCTCCCTGGGAGGATGACCCATGCAGGATCATCATCAACGAAATGGCAACAAAATAAATCCAACATGATACCACAAGAAATGAGGCACAAGTATCTCTGGGAAATTTATAAAGAAGCCAGAGATGATCTAGATCAAATTTACACTGATGGGTCATCTAATCCTGCCAATGGAAGGGCTGGTGCAGCATACACATACACTTTAGTTAGGAATAATGTCTTTCAACGCAGAAATGAAGAAAAAACACGTATTGAGAACTATGCCTCTTCAACGCAAGGGAAACTAACTGCCATTGTTATGACGTTAAGATTCCTTAAACGAAACATTAATGGCGCAGTGATCTGCACTGACTCAAAAGCAGCACAACAAAGCCTAAATAAAAATCGGGCCGAAAATCTTGCGATAGTCGCTGAAATTAAGAGAGCTGTGAGGGTACTAATCAACCAGGGAAGAGTCATCAAGTTTCTGTGGATCCCCTCCCATGTTGGAATATGTGGGAATGAACGAGCAAATGTGCTGGCTCCTGAAGGCGCTGAAGGAGACTATATTGAATACTTCATACCCAAGACTCTGCTACAAATTAGAGGTATTGTCAGGCAACATCGCCCTGACAAGGTAACTGAAGAAAGGAGGATAGAAGCACAAACCAGTGAATCTGTATGATGGTACAACATGGTTGCAGCTGGCAACCCCAATCATTATGGAGGAAGAGGAGGTGGCCGCGGGAGAGAATCAATAATAGCGAGAATCCGTCTTGGATACAAATATCCATGGTGATTCGGAATGGAAAGAACATCTGAGCAGCGGAGTTGTAGAATCTGTGATGAGAGTGACAGACAACGCCTTGACCACTACCTGAAAGAATGTAAACACCTGAGAGACATTAGAAATATGTGTAGAATATTAAGCCCCACATTTTTGAGTTTGGAAAACACTATTTGTCAAATATTGATACTGTTCTTAAAAGATTCCCCCATTTTACACCTGCAAGATAACGTAAGATTTTAAGGGTTGACAGATGTTAATCTTCTTGTTTGAGGAGCTGTTCACTTGAGACAGTTAAGCAAGTCCCAGCTGTGTCTGGGAACAAATGACAGGATGAAAAACCCAGCGGGTTTTCTTCCTATTGGGGAGTGTTGCACACGCTTCTATGGTGGTATGTCCACTCACAAGATGAGTGGCGCCACCCAATAAACTCGCCCCTTGGGGCAAAATTTTAATTTTAATCAATACAGTCAGATATAGAGCAACATCAACAACGGAATAGTGGATGGCAGAGATGCACAGACTCCGATAACACGAGAAACGGTCACGAGCAATTAATGCAGTCCGATGTGCAGCAATTCCAACAACAAAGTGACTGACAACGGGGATGCACAGATTCCAACAATACAAGGGATGACCATGAGCAATCAGTGCAGCTCGATTTGCAGCGACACGACTTGCGAGGTGGAGAATATAAAGGTCGATTCCGAAGAGGAGTTCTACACGGGAGACATCTCCCGTCACGCAGGGTGCAGTCGCACCTCCACAGATCTCCAGTATCATCTATTGATACTGGTGATGGCTCAAAAGGGCCACCACTTACGGGCTATTCATGCCCGTGCCACCTTTTGGATGGCTTAATCTTCATCAATCAATCAGTTCTACTAGAACAGGCAACACCAACCGAAACCGACGTCTGAACATTACAAATACTGCAGTGGAACATTCAAGGTCTTGGAAATAAAAACCACACCCCTTCAGGGGCCATTAGATTAGTTTATTAAACAATTTCAGTGTCAACCAATATTTTTTGACTAGTTGTATATAAAAAGAACTGCAATTGTTCCAAGTTTCAGTACTGCAGCCTAAATAGAAAGGGATATTTTTTTCAACGAATATTACACATTTTCAAGTGTGTATATACAACCACACGTTTCAGATATTATCATTCTATGACACTTTTCTGACACATTAGCATATAATAAAGGATCTGAAGTTAGGGATTTTCCAAGACACACACACACACACACACACACTGTGTGTGTGTGTGTGTGTTTGTGTGTGTGTGTGTGTTTACTAGTTGTGTTTTTGCGGGGGTTGAGCTTTGCTCTTTCGGCCCGCCTCTCAACTGTCAATCAACTGTTTTACTAACTACTTTTTTTTTCCCACACCACACACACACACCCCAGGAAGCAGCCCGTGACAGCTGACTAACTCCCAGGTACCTATTTACTGCTAGGTAACAGGGGCACTTAGGGTGAAAGAAACTTTGCCCATTTGTTTCTGCCTCGTGCGGGAATCGAACCCGCGCCACAGAATTACGAGTCCTGCGCGCTATCCACCAGGCTACGAGGTCCCTATGTGTGTGTGTGTACTCACCTAGTTGTACTCACCTAGTTGTGTCTGCAGGATCGAGCATTGACTCTTGGATCCCGCCTTTCGAGCATCGGTTGTTTACAGCAATGACTCCTGTCCTATTTCCCTATCATACCTGGTTTTAAAATTATGAATAGTATTTGCTTCCACAACCTGTTCCTGAAGTGCATTCCATTTCCCCACTACTCTCACGCTAAAAGAAAACTTCCTAACATCTCTGTGACTCATCTGAGTTTCAAGCTTCCATCCATGTCCTCTCGTTCTGTTACTATTCCGTGTGAACATTTCGTCTATGTCCACTCTGTCAATTCCTCTGAGTATCTTATACGTTCCTATCATGTCCCCCCTCTCCCTTCTTCTTTCTAGTGTCGTAAGGCACAATTCCCTCAGGCGCTCTTCATACCCCATCCCTCGTAGCTCTGGGACGAGTCTCGTTGCAAACCTCTGAACCTTTTCCAGTTTCATTATATGTTTCTTCAGATGGGGACTCCATGATGAGGCGGCATACTCTAAGACTGGCCTTACGTAGGCAGTGTAAAGCGCCCTAAATGCCTCCTTACTTAGGTTTCTGAATGATGTTCTAACTTTTGCCAGTGTAGAGTACGCTGCTGTCGTTATCCTATTAATATGTGCCTCAGGAGATAGATTAGGTGTTACGTCCACCCCCAGGTCTCTTTCACGCGTCGTTACAGGTAGGCTGTTCCCCTTCATTGTGTACTGTCCCTTTGGTCTCCTATCTCCTAGTCCCATTTCCATAACTTTACATTTGCTCGTGTTGAATTCTAGTAGCCATTTCTCTGACCATCTCTGCAATCTGTTCAGGTCCTCTTGGAGGATCCTGCAATCCTCATCTGTCACAACTCTTCTCATCAACTTTGCATCATCCGCAAACATCGACATGTAGGACTCTACGCCTGTAAACATGTCGTTAACATATACAAGAAATAGAATTGGTCCCAGCACCGATCCTTGTGGTACTCCACTTGTTACTGTTCGCCAGTCCGACTTCTCGCCCCTTACCGTAACTCTTTGGCTCCTTCCTGTTAGGTAGTTCCTTATCCATTCTAGGACCTTTCCCCCCACCCCCGCCTGCCTCTCGAGCTTGAACAGCAGTCTCATGTGCGGTACTGTATCAAAGGCTTTTTGGCAGTCCAGAAATATGCAGTCTGCCCAACCATCTCTGTCCTGTCTTATCCTCGTTATTTTATCATAGAATTCCAGAAGGTTTGTTAGGCACGATTTCCCTGTCCACGATTTCCATGTTTCCCTGTGTGTGTGTGTGTGTGTGTGTGTGTGTGTGTGTGTGTGTGTGTGTGTGTGTATCTTTCTCAGAACACTGAGGTGAAGAGAAAGAGAAGAGAAAGAAAAAGGATTATACTTGAACTCCATCCAGATACAATTCTTTTCCTACAATCCTCAACTTTGAACATGTAGATTGGATTTCGACTGCTTAACGAATACACAATTGATATATTTGTCTCTAAGGAGAGTGGGGCAATAATACCCTCACGGAGCATTAGTTCTCCACAGCATCGCTACGCTCCTCTGTGAGGAGCGGGGGGGGGGAGGTCTTATAATTACAATTGTATACTTTCGTAAAATTGTAAGTTTCGTCGATGTGTGTTACTGCTTAAATTGTAAGCCACTTGTGGTGTTACTTAAATATGTACAGGTGTGTGGGTGCTAGTAGTGGATCATACGGAAGCACCACCTGTAGGGTCAAGCAAGTAGAGTTACTTACACATTGTACTGAGACAAGTGTGTGGGGAGCCAGTAGTAGTAGTAGTAGGCATCCTTTAGTCTCGGAAGACTATGGAGTTGTGCCCTGACAGGGCGCAAAGCCTGGGTAGGTAGATATGGAGGAGAAGCTGTTACCCATGCAGCAGGTCCCCCCTCTCCACGTTGCTGAAATTATCCAATAGAAAGGCAAATGCCAATACACATGGTTCCAGCAACGTCGCAGGAGCTGCCAGAACGAGGTCGACGTCAACAACGAACTGCCTTAGGGGCTCCAACTGCGGATTTTTCCTCGAGGTTGACTCCTGAAGCCTTTCCCAAAAAAGGGTATGGCCGCAAGGCAGCGAAGGTTTAAAATCAGGGTTTTCCTTCCCCTAGATGGTCTTCCTTCCCAGGCTATCGAGTCCCATCTACCCGGAGCAGCTGGTTTTTAGGCGCCAGAGGCACGCCCTCGCCCCTTCTCCTGTCGGTAAAAGCAGTTCCGCTGGACTTAAAAACTAAGCCACCCGTGCAGGCCAGACTTGGTTGTCGGAGGGTATTTGAGACGCATGCCGTATAGGAGCTTTTTATAGGTCATGGGAGCTCGTTCCCCATTACCACCCCCTGGCTACGACAACCCCTTGGAGCCAGTAGTAGACAACACGGAAACGAACACGTGTGAAGCCAAACATGTGGTGCAAGTCACAACAACTTCTATATTTCATTTTCACTCTCCCTGACCTGGACGCTCGTGAACTTTTCAAGACCAGCGGACGTCAGAGTGTCAGCAACAAACACTATTGTTCCAAAAAATTCTAAATGAAAATAATTTTGTTTTCCAGCATAGCAATTATCTGGAGGTTAAAAGTTTTCATGCGGATTTTTTTTAGTCTAATGCTGAAGCTGAGAGTCCCATGTCAACGATTAGTGTTGGAGGAAATAAGTGTATACTGCAAGGAAATTGCTCTCTCTATGGTGAGTAAGTGCTAAATTCCTTCCTGGGGTTGGACAGTGTGGAATGCTCTTTTACATGTAACCTAACCTAACTTAACCTAACCTAACTTAACCTAACCTACTTAACCAAACCTAACTTAACCTAACTTAACCTAATCTAACTTTAACCTAATCCAACTTTAACCTAACCTAAATTAGCCACTCATACGAAATCGAATAAAAGTGATAACGTATCGGTCAATCCTGGACTGTCATGAAATGAACTTGATAAAGGTCCAGGAGGGACCGAAACGTCGACACATAAGGGTCCAGGACACACCGAAACGTCGTCACATAAGGGGTCGAGATCGGACCAAAACATCGTTCCTTAAGAGTCCAGGACGAACCAAAACCTCGCCATTTTCATTCATGTGTGCGGCCTAATGTTATAATTTAGCGCTGTGATCGCTAGTTACTTACTGGCGACCACCATACCTGACCCACACCACACCTGACCCACACCACACCTGACCCACACCATACCTGACCCACACCACACCTGACCCACACCACACCTGACCCACACCACACCTGACCCACACCACACCTGACCCACACCATACCTGACCCACACCACAGTTTGTTTAGTGTAGATGTTGTTTAATGTGTTGGTCAGCTAGTGAGCTAGCCTCACCCCTAGTAGTAGTAGTTTTTCGTGTCAGATTAGTTGACAAATGTAGCGCATTAGGAAGTTACGTGGTGGAGGCAGACTCCATACACAGTTTCAAGTGTACATTTGATAAAGCTCAATAGGCTCAGGAACCTGTGCATCAGTTGATTGACAGTTGAGAGGCAGGACCAAAGAGACAGAGCTCAACCTCCGCAAGCACAACTAGATGAGTACACACACACAAACACACACACACACACACACACACACACACACACACACACACACACACACACACACACACACACACACACACACACACACACACACGCACACACACACACACGTCTGCGGCATATGCGAGGCTGGCTAACATCAGAACGGCGTTCAGGAACCTGTGTAAGGAATCATTCAGAATCTTGTACACCACATATGTAAGACCAATCCTGGAGTATGCGGCCCCAGCATGGAGCCCGTACCTTGTCAAGCACAAGACGAAGCTGGAAAAAGTCCAAAGGTATGCTACTAGACTAGTCCCAGAACTAAGAGGCATGAGTTATGAGGAAAGGCTGCGGGAAATGCACCTTACGACACTGGAAGACAGAAGAGTAAGGGGAGACATGATTACAACCTACAAAATTCTCAGGGAGATCGACCGGGTAAACAAGGATGAACTATTCAACACTGGTGGGACGCGAACAAGGGGACACAGGTGGAAGCTGAGTACCCAAATGAGCCACAGAGACGTTAGAAAGAACTTTTTCAGTGTCAGAGTAGTTAGTAAATGGAATGCATTAGGAAGTGATGTGGTGGAGGCTGACTCCATACACAGCTTCAAATGTAGATATGATAGAGCCCAATAGGCTCAGGAATCTGTACACCAGTTGATTGACGGTTGAGAGGCGGGACCAAAGAGCCAGAGCTCAACCCCCGCAAGCACAATTAGGTGAGTACACACACACACACACACACACACACACACACACACACACACACACACACACACACACACACACACACACACACACACCACTTCCGTTGTCAACAACAGGGTAAGTAACGTCGCTACCTCTCCCGTTGATGACATCGGAACACAACGTCGCTACCACTTCCGTTGCCAACAACAGCACACGAATCACCGGCCTGGATCCGTTGTGGTCCCAACCTGGACGTCAACAGACCACCGAGGTAGGCCTAGTCTCAGTAGGCGCCGGTCTCCATAATCTCGAGGAGCGTGTCCTTACACCTCTTGACACTTGCTGCTTCAAACCCACACACCTCCACTGTCTCCGTGTCCCCGAAGAGCGAGATACTGACATTGTATCTCTGTTTAAGCTCCTGGATCCTATGTCCTCTATGGCCAATAATGGCGCCGAAAAACTTTATGGGGCAGTGCATCCTGGATATAATTCTTCCGGTTTGGCCCTTGTTTACTGTTTTTGTGGGAGCTGCTCCGGGCTGTGAGGGCATTTTATTGCGCTGTGTGGGTGTGGAACCGGACTGTTTGGGTGTGGAACCAGACTGTGTGGGTGTGGAACCGGACTGTGTGGGTGTGGAACCGGACTGTGTGGGTGTGGAACCGGACTGTTTGGGTGTGGAACCGGACTGTGTGGGTGTGGAACCGGACTGTGTGGGTGTGGAACCGGACTGCGTAGGTGTGGAACCGGACTGTTTGGTTGTGGAACCGGACTGTTTGGTTGTGGAACCGGACTGTTTGGGAGTTTTATCGCGCTGTGTGGGTGTGGAACCGGACTGTGTGGGTGTGGAACCGGACTGTGTGGGTGTGGAACCGGACTGTGTGGGTGTGGAACCGGACTGTTTGGGCATGGAACCGGACTGTATGGGTGTGGAACCGGACTGTGTGGGTGTGGAACCGGACTATGTGCGTGTGGAACCGGACTGTGTGGGTGTGGAACCGGAGTGTGTGGGTTTGGAACCGGACTGTTTAGGTATGGAACCGGACTGTGTGGGGTTTTTATCGCGCTGCGTGGATGTAGAACCGGACTGTTTGGGTGTGGAACCGGACTGTTTGGGTGTGGAACCGGACTGTGTGGATGTGGAACCGGACTATGTGCGTGTGGAACCGGACTGTTTGGGTGTGGAACCGGACTGTGTGGGTGTGGAACCGGACTGTGTGGGTGTGGAACCGGACTATGTGCGTGTGGAACCGGACTGTGTGGGTGTGGAACCGGACTGTGTGGGTTTGGAACCGGACTGTTTAGGTGTGGAACCGGACTGTGTGGGGTTTTTATCGCGCTGCGTGGATGTAGAACCGGACTGTTTGGGTGTGGAACCGGACTGTTTGGGTGTGGAACCGGACTGTTTGGGTGTGGAACCGGATTGTGTGGGTGTGGAACCGGACTGTGTGGATGTGGAACCGGATTGTGTGGGTGTGGAACCGGACTGTGTGGATGTGGAACCGGACTGTTTGGGTGTGGAACCGGACTGTTTGGGTGTAGAACCGGACTGTGTGGGTGTGGAACCGGACTGTTTGGGTGTGGAACCGGACTGTGTGGGTGTGGAACCGGACTGTGTGGGTGTGGAACCGGACTGTTTGGGTGTGGAACCGGACTGTTTGGGTGTGGAACCGGACTGTTTGGTTGTAGAACCGGACTGTTTGGGTGTGGAACCGGACTGTTTGGGTGTGGAACCGGACTGTTTGGGTGTGGAACCGGACTGTTTGGGTGTAGAACCGGACTGTGTGGGTGTGGAACCGGACTGTTTGGGTGTGGAACCGGACTGTGTGGGTGTGGAACCGGACTGTGTGGGTGTGGAACCGGACTATGTGCGTGTGGAACCGGACTGTGTGGGTGTGGAACCGGACTGTGTGGGTTTGGAACCGGACTGTTTAGGTGTGGAACCGGACTGTGTGGGGTTTTTATCGCGCTGCGTGGATGTAGAACCGGACTGTTTGGGTGTGGAACCGGACTGTTTGGGTGTGGAACCGGACTGTTTGGGTGTGGAACCGGATTGTGTGGGTGTGGAACCGGACTGTGTGGATGTGGAACCGGATTGTGTGGGTGTGGAACCGGACTGTGTGGATGTGGAACCGGACTGTTTGGGTGTGGAACCGGACTGTTTGGGTGTAGAACCGGACTGTGTGGGTGTGGAACCGGACTGTTTGGGTGTGGAACCGGACTGTGTGGGTGTGGAACCGGACTGTGTGGGTGTGGAACCGGACTGTTTGGGTGTGGAACCGGACTGTTTGGGTGTGGAACCGGACTGTTTGGTTGTAGAACCGGACTGTTTGGGTGTGGAACCGGACTGTTTGGGTGTGGAACCGGACTGTTTGGGTGTGGAACCGGACTGTTTGGGTGTAGAACCGGACTGTTTGGGTGTGGAACCGGACTGTTTGGGTGTAGAACCGGACTGTTTGGGTGTGGAACCGGACTGTTTGGTTGTAGAACCGGACTGTTTGGGTGTGGAACCGGACTGTTTGGGTGTGGAACCGGACTGTTTGGGTGTGGAACCGGACTGTGTGGGTGTGGAACCGGACTGTTTGGGTGTAGAACCGGACTGTTTGGGTGTGGAACCGGACTGTTTGGGTGTAGAACCGGACTGTTTGGGTGTGGAACCGGACTGTTTGGGTGTAGAACCGGACTGTTTGGGTGTGGAACCGGACTGTTTGGGTGTAGAACCGGACTGTTTGGGTGTGGAACAGGACTGTTTGGGTGTGGAACTGGACTGTGTGGGTGTAGAACCGGACTGTTTGGTTGTGGAACCGGATTGTGTGGGTGTAGAACCGGACTGTTTGGTTGTGGAACCGGATTGTGTGGGTGTAGAATCGGACTGTCTGGGTGTGGAACCGGACTGTCTGGGTGTGGAACCGGACTGTCTGGGTGTGGAACCGGACTGTCTGGGTGTGGAACCGGACAGTGTGGGTGTGGAGCCGGACTGTATGGGTGTGGAACTGGACAATGTGGGGAATTTATCGCGCTGTGAGGGTGTGGAACCGGACTGTGTGGGTGTGGAGCCGGACTGTGTGGGTGTGGAACTGGACTTTGTGGGTGTGGAGCCGGACTGTGTGGGGGTTTCACTGGGGCGTGTGGGTGCATCACAAGTCTCTGTGGGAGGGAGACTTAGCTGGGTGGAAGTAGCACTCCCCAGTAGAGTGGACAGAGAGTGTATGACTGGCCTACTGATGAGGCTGATATAGTGGAGGACGGCCACGAGAATGAGCGGTGTTTACCAGGTGAACCATCCTTCGGGAGGCTGGGTCTTGGGATCCTCTCCCACCTGCAGCAGGAAGGCCTTGAGGCCCTCCACCTGCATGCGTGTGTGTTGTTGCCGCCGGTGTGTGCCCACTAGAGGCAGGTGGTCCAGGAGGGAGTCTAGCCGTTGATCCTGTAGGAGTGAAGGGTCACAAGTGGGCAGAGGTGGGAGCAGGTTGAGATCGACAGCCACCTGCCGCGCCTGGCCTCCTACTCCAGTGTTGTCCTCTTGGTAGTCCTTCACCTACTGCCGCAGCTGGAGCAGGTGGCTTCTGCTCCGAGATTCCCCCACCATTTGCCACCATTGGGTATATCCTCCCATCACCACTACTACCACAATCACTAAAATAATTTTACACGTTTTACCCATGAAATCTGAAATACCCATTGGGCAGAGGAAATAATCAGGAAAAGCACCAAGCAACCAAGACTAAGGTCTATAAATGATGGTTTAATCTGTGTAAAGAGTGATGGGCGAGATGACTATCAGAGATGGAGAAAATATAGTTAGCTTGGAAGTGTTGAGGTTTGGCCCGGGTGGCGGGACCCGTCCAGGATCACCACCACAAAGGCTGGCTCCTACACCTGGACAATGTCACACCAACACTTCACCAACACCACAACAAAGGCTGGCTCCTACAGCTGGACAATGTCACACCAACACTTCACCAACACCACCACAAAGGCTGGGTCCTACACCTGGACAATGTCACACCAACACTTCACCAACACCACCACAAAGGCTGGCTCCTACAGCTGGACAATGTCACACCAACACTTCACCAACACCACCACAAAGGCTGGCTCCTACAGCTGGACAATGTCACACCAATACTTCACCAACACTTCACCAACACCACCACAAAGGCTGGGTCCTACAGCTGGACAATGTCACACCAATACTTCACCAACACCACCACAAAGGCTGGGTCCTACAGCTGGACAATGTCACACCAACACTTCACCAACACCACCACAAAGGCTGGGTCCTACAGCTGGACAATGTCACACCAATACTTCACCAACACCACCACAAAGGCTGGCTCCTACAGCTGGACAATGTCACACCAACACTTCACCAACACCACCACAAAGGCTGGGTCCTACAGCTGGACAATGTCACACCAATACTTCACCAACACCACCACAAAGGCTGGGTCCTACAGCTGGACAATGTCACACCAACACTTCACCAACACCACCACAAAGGCTGGCTCCTACACCTGGACAATGTCACACAAACACTTCACCAACACCACCACAAAGGCTGGCTCCTACAGCTGGACAATGTCACACCAATACTTCACCAACACTTCACCAACACCACCACAAAGGTTGCGTCCTACAGCTGAACAATGTCACACCAACACTTCACCAACACCACCACAAAGGCTGGGTCCTACAGCTGGACAATGTCACACCAATACTTCACCAACACCACCACAAAGGCTGGGTCCTACAGCTGGACAATGTCACACCAACACTTCACCAACACCACCACAAAGGCTGGGTCCTACAGCTGGACAATGTCACACCAACACTTCACCAACACCACCACAAAGGCTGGGTCCTACAGCTGGACAATGTCACACCAATACTTCACCAACACCACCACAAAGGCTGGGTCCTACAGCTGGACAATGTCACACCAACACTTCACCAACACCACCACAAAGGCTGGGTCCTACAGCTGGACAATGTCACACCAACACTTCACCAACACCACCACAAAGGCTGGCTCCTACAGCTGGACAATGTCACACCAATACTTCACCAACACCACCACAAAGGCTGGGTCCTACAGCTGGACAATGTCACACCAACACTTCACCAACACCACCACAAAGGCTGGGTCCTACAGCTGGACAATGTCACACCAACACTTCACCAACACCACCACAAAGGCTGGGTCCTACAGCTGGACAATGTCACACCAACACTTCACCAACACCACCACAAAGGCTGGCTCCTACAGCTGGACAATGTCACACCAATACTTCACCAACACCACCACAAAGGCTGGGTCCTACAGCTGGACAATGTCACACCAACACTTCACCAACACCACCACAAAGGCTGGGTCCTACAGCTGGACAATGTCACACCAACACTTCACCAACACCACCAACACCAAATGGTTTGTGCCACATGAAAATACTACACAATCATAACCAATTGTCAACATTTTTTATTGATATAAGAATTGCAATGAAGGGGGAAGGGAACTAACAAGAGAAAGCACCAAGCAATTACGAATATATAGCACTTGGAAGGGATCACGATTTGAGATGGGACGGGGGAAAGGAATGGTACCCAATCAGATGGACGGTCAGGGATTGAACACCGACCTGCATGGAGCGAGACCGTCGCTCTACCGTCTAGCCCAAATTAAATTATTGCATTATTTTAGGAAACGAATGATGCCTGTTAAAGAAAAAGTCTGGCACAGGTCTATTAGTACCTTTGTAACAAACTAGGCTGTTGTAAGAATTATCCAGAGTGGTTTATCGACAAAAGAGAATGGGAAGCTGAGCCGCATGGTGACCTGACCCCCAGGGGAATTCGCGGTGGAAATAACCAACGCTTTGTTCATAGCTGCGTATAATAAATCATCCTATAGTATTCAGTAATTTAGAGAAATTAGCCTTTATTCATTTTGCATTAAAATTGTATTGTATAATAGTACTGGATACAATATCAAGAGTATTCTAATTATTGAGTTTAAGTCACCATCAGTGACGTCACGAATCAGATCTAACTTTTAAAGCGGAGTGACCGGCGGTCATAGGTCATCAGGGGTTGACAGGTCTACTATTTCTCAAAGTTTTAATAACCATTTTTGTGATCGGGAACAGCTCTGCCGTTAGATGTTTGTAATTTAATTCAGTAAAATAATTCAACCAGTCTGGATCAATTAAGTACAACAGAGGTTAATTGTTATAACTTAAACCTTGCTAGTAACTGGGTAGAACTTTGACTAGGCGGAAGGATACAATGTTCTGTCTGGGGGAGACCAGACAAGGAAAAGATCAGTGTGGTCACGGAAGCAGCTGGGAGAGGTCAAACATCTTACCTCTCCCCAAGACCAGCCAAGACATCTAGCTGGTCGCCCAAGGTATAGTTGCTATTGTTAATTATAGAAATAGTCTTCTCATTTGCCACTCAGGTCAAGTAGGGAGTGTTAAAGTGATAGGGAGTGAACATATTTAGATTTTGTTTTAGTTTTCTTTTAATAAATTAAATTTGTTATTAATTTGCATTTTATTGTTTCCATGTGTTTTATGTGTATACTTGTCCTGGTCACGTGGTCCACACGAGGCAGAGTTGCATTGGGCGCCGATTCTAACATCGAATCGGAATTATCATTACCGTGTAATTTATTCCACACTCAAGGTCATCGTTTATAGTGGGGATCAAGCCCCTAGGTTGATTAATTAGCGTGATCGATCCAGACCTCGATCATTGCTCTTGTATTACTGGTCTGGTGGTGGCAGCAGAGGTGACTCTAGGGTTTTGTTCAGAGCTTAGGTCACGTCATACTGGGTGTAGAATCCTAAGTCGGTCAATCGTCTTAGGACCACGTGGCGTGGAGTTGGCTTTGGTAAAAGTTTTGGAGTCCCTTGGTAGAGAATAATAAGTAAGAATACGGGTAGAGGGAGTAGAAGGAAGGAAGTAGAGAGAGAGAAATCCTAACCCGTGTTACACCTTATTGTAGTCCATTGTATTTGAGCTGCATATAAGCTTGGAATGTAGTGACTGTTATTGCATATACACTATGATGACTGAAGTCAAGTTTGTAAACAATGGTGGGATGAGAAATCCCTTATAGCACTATATCTGCATGATACCTGGGAGTTATGGTGCAACCGTAGAGGCTGGTCAGAATATTAATGCCTATCCCTGTACACATTTATCTTATATTGCATAAATCTTTATGTGATGATATTATATATTTAAACATAATGTAAATCTATACCAGGAGTGAATGTCTGTTTGTTCAATGTGGGCGGCCAGATGCTTTGGGCTAGCCTCACCAAACTTTGCAGGGTAAATGGTCTGGGTTCCGTGCATTATATAGGGTGGTCGGGGGTCGAGCCCCTTGTCTCCACTTTGCAGGAAATCACAAATTCCACTAATTTCAAGCTCGCTAAATATAAACTTTCCTTTCTCACTAAGTTTCATCTATTATATTAAATGTTAGTTAAGGAGGAAGGTGGTGATTGGGAGAAAGGGAGGGGGGAGGGAGATTGTGGGAGTAGGGAGGTTGGGAGAGATGAAGGAGTGGGGAAAATGAGAGAGAGACCCGGGCGAAGCCGGGTAACCTTAACTGTCATAAATATATATGATTCAAAGTAAATCATGAAAATACAGGAGATTAACTGACAACATTCAGGTTTAGTGACGTATGTGCATGATACAATAATAGCCGCAACAACTGATACTTTGTTCACTTGTTGGTGTTGTCTATAATACGACTAAGTGGTGATAGTTGTTCATGAGGCTAACTATTAACTGTTGAGTAGTTGAGATTAATGATTAAGGCAGAAGACGCATCGTTAATCCTCATGCTCATCACAGGCAGTGATTATCACACCGCTGACGTCACCCTTAAATACACAAGTTGGCAATATTGAGTAGTTTGTAGCCAAG
The DNA here is from genome assembly GCF_040958095.1 of Procambarus clarkii. Classification (NCBI taxonomy): domain Eukaryota; kingdom Metazoa; phylum Arthropoda; class Malacostraca; order Decapoda; family Cambaridae; genus Procambarus; species Procambarus clarkii. The sequence continues at coordinate 38,585,121 of NC_091182.1, forward strand.
ATCATTTCCCTTAACATTAGGAAGAACAGTTGTATGATAACGCTTAGACCCGGGAACAACTTATCGGGGGGGGGAGGGGGAGCAACCTAACTTACCTTAGGGCCACTTACACTCTAGTGGTCTCGACGAGGTCAGGAAGCCAGCCGCTTGTCAAAGTTTCCCTCCATTTGCGCTGATGAGTTTTTCAAACTGGATTTTAAAACAACACAATTTTAGCATTTATGCCTTCAGCGAGTAGGCGGTTCCATGTGTTAATACCCCGTGGGGTGAAAAAGCATCTGTTCTCAGTCCTACATTGTGGCTTGTTGAGCTTGAAACCGTTGCTCCTTGTTCGTGTTACATCTGACCCTTTGAAGAAATTGTCTGGATCAACATCCTCCAAATTGTTCGGTATTTTGAACAGTGTTGTTAGCCCTGTGGCACTCAATCCATTCCTGATACGTGAGTTGACTTAGCTCAGGAATGATTTTTGTTGCCCGGTGTTGCACATTCTCCAGAACAGCTATTCTGAAGACGAGGTATTTACGCTTGGGGCGCACCAGAGATTTATAAAGTTTAATCACTGCCTTCTTTTCCTACGTGTCTCGTTGGCAACAACGGGACGCTTAGCGTTGCTTCCACGCCTGTTGGCAACAACAGCACACGTAGCGTCACTTTCACTCTCGTTGACAACAACGGTACACGTAGCTACCTCATCACGGACTGTTGTCACAACGGGTGATGTGGTAATAATCAAAGAAGGCGCCCAGCCTGGACGACAACGGATCACCGGGGTAGGCCTAGTCTTAGTGGGCGCCGCTCATCATTATCTTCATTCATTTCAATTTCTTTCTTTATTATGCATCCCATACCCATCCCATGGGCGATTACAGAGGCACATAACCGGTTCAGGAACTGAACCACTTAGTTCGTTTAGCTAAGCACGTGACAATCTTATGAACCGTTTCGGTCCGTCCTGGACCATTCTCAAGTCGATTGATCGATTGAATCAATCGACTTGAGAATGGTCCAGGACGGACCGAAACGTCGTCGTCCCTTCAATTTCTAGTGTGTGGTCTGGTCAACATACTTCAGCCACGTTATTGTGACTCATCGCCTGCAATCTTATGAAGCTAGTTATATAATTGTTATTTTGCTAGTTACATAATTTATTTTGTTATAAATATAGCAAAATAAATTCTGTATAGAATAAAAAAATAGCTATTTTGCTATATGTTAGTTACATAATTTATGTACATAAATACATATACATATCAATAATCTATTCACGTCACAAGTGATTCAACAAAAGGCTCACAACAGTCACTATACAAGGCACTTTACGTCTATGATGAGTCACACGGTTACTAGTCTTGCTCCACACCCACCCAACTGGGCGGCAGCTTTACAGTCATGTGCAAGCTGCACCTACAGTAAGCAAATTTTGGATACTTGGCCAAGATTCCTGCCAGAACATCATTATGAATAAAGTACTTACACATTTCTTGGACTCCATTGATGGTGTTATCTCTGAATTCCGCAAATTTTTCACATGCGATTGTATAATGACGCAAAGTACGCGAATAGTTCTGCTGATAGTGTACATTTAGTCAAATCTACATCAGCAGGTGTTACAACTCCCAGAGGCACTTGTAGCCGAGCCTATGCCTCGCACTAGTAACATCTAGAAGTCTGCTTACATTATACGATGACCCATAGACGTGCCGGTTCATCCTCCATAATAGAATGATGATAGATGGTGTGAATGCGGTTCTTCCTGCATAATAGAATGATGATAGATGGTGTGAATTTTACACCAGCTGGTGTGAATTTTATTTTGCATGAAGTGTACAAGATTTTGTTGCTGTTCCCGGAATATTACTGCCCTCATGCTCCTCAAAGACAGTCCAAGATAGTAATCAATTCCAACTCTATGAGCAAAAGTTTTGATTAACTCATCAGTTCTATCATGCATTCGGAGACCAATTGGGGAAGGAATATACAGGAGACAAAATCTGACTCATCATTGATTATTTCATTATATTTGTGTCTAGCTTCAGACACGAACACGTCGCAGTTATGCCTTGTGGAGCTGAGGGCAGTCAAGGATGACAAAGAGTCATATACAATTATCATGTCAACTCTGGATTCGTATACGCGATCGAGTGCAAGGATTATGGAAAACAATTCTGTTTGAAGAGTGGACGCCCAGTTATTTATTCAAGCTCCACATTCATAGCAGAAGGAACCATCTCTCGCTGTCACAACAACTGCACTTCCAGCTGCAGCATGGGACTGATGCAAGGAGCCCTCAGTGTAAATAATTTAGGAAAGGGAGCGCTCTCTGACCAAAGCATCAATTTGGCTTAAGGCATTGTACTTTGATTTTTGTCGAAGCGATTGTTGCTCTTTAATCAGCTTCTTGGGTGGGAAAGGGGGGGGGGGCCTGTAAATTGGAAAGTGGTGATCTCTCATGGGGCAGAAAAGTGTCGTTGTTGTCTCTCTTGGTAGAGGTGATGAATATTATACATTCTGAGAACAGTGGAGGTTTTGGTAGTCCATTTGGAGGGATGCTGACCTTCAAGGAAGAAGGCTTGGAGGGCTTCAGTGCAGGGGTTAGGGAGGGTTAGCCAAAGCATCTTGATACCAATTAAAGCATTAATTTCACTGATACGATCACTTACACATGAAATATTCGGTTCCTTCCTCATGTTTAGCAATTTAGTTGTACGGGAGCATCCGAGGATAATTCTCATGACTTCGTTATGTATCTTTTCGATCTCTCCAAGCATTCTCTCAGGCACTAGAGCAAGCTTGGGTGCAGCATAATCGTACTGAGATGTAATATATGAGAGAAACATCATTTGGCACGTCTCACATTTGCGCCATAGCTTGGATGGCAGCCTGCCACAGCCTTCAGAACACTGAGTCTCTCTCTTCATTCTAGTCACCTAGTTGTGCTTGCGGGGGTTGAGCTCTGGCTCTTTGGTCCCGCCTCTCAACTGTCAATCAACTGGTGTACAGATCCCTGAGCCTATTGGGCTCTATCATATCTACATTTGAAACTGTGTATGGAGTCAGCCTCCACCACATCACTTCCTAATGCATTCCATCTGTTAACTACTAATGCATTGAGGAGAGCGTCTTCGCACTTCTGGATGTTTGCTGCATCATAGCCATAGACCTCTACTTATTCCTTATGCCTTACGAGCGAGATATGGACATTGAATTTTTGCTCAAGCTCTTGGATTCTGTGTCCTTTAAAGCCAATAAAGTAACCATAAAACTGCCTGGGGCATTCATCCAGGACATAATTCTGTCCTGGATTATATCCTAGAATCTGTCCTCCTTCTGACTCCTGTCCTCCTTCTAGTATGTGGTTTGGTCAACATAATCCTGTCGTTTTGCTCCATGTTTAGTGTTGCTGTGGGAATTAAATGCAGTATTGACTGTTGTGGATGATAGGAACTGGACGTGTCAGACCATGGGGTCTCTCGTGGGGACGAACAACGCTCAGTTTGTGTGTGAATTGGTCCAAAAAACTCATTTTAATTAATTAATAAATTGGAATAAAGTGTTATTTAGTTTATTCTGTTTAAGATTTAGGTTATGAGACCCCTCACTATTTATTTGGTGTTGGTCCTTCATAACCGATGATGATTACTTTGTGACATGAGCTAATAAGCAACAAAAATACATCAATGGATAGACATTTATCCCAGGAGTCGAAGTGGAGTAATGTGGCTGGATAACCCTCGAAGCACTATACAAATATTACTGCTTGCGGCCTGACAATCAACACGTCTGCTGCCTCTCCCGGTCAAGATGGCCTCCCTCTCTCTCTTCCCCCTCCCTCTCTCCCTCCTCCCCCTCTCATCCGCCTCCCTCTCTCTTCAACCTCATTCTCTCGTTTTCTTTACCAGATAATTTATACTTGTAGGGAAGGAGTAGATATTGATTTTAAATTCTTTGTAATTTGAGAAAAAGTTTATGTGATTTAATGTACGCAGTATATTAAATCTCTTAATTAAATCGCAGTATATTAATATCTCAGAAATCAGTTACATCCTCGTATATAGGAAATATTTAACCTCAAACTTATTTCAGTAACTTTATACAACCACACAAATTATTCTTTCTTGCTGTATTCTTAATTAGTTAAGAATACAGTACACTGTCTTGCTGTATTCTTAATTAGTTAAGAATACAGTACACTGTCTTGCTGTATTCTTAATTAGTTAAGAATACAGTACACTGTCTTGCTGTATTCTTAATTAGTTAAGAATACAGTACACTGTCTTGCTGTATTCTTAATTAGTTAAGAATACAGTACACTGTCTTGCTGTATTCTTAATTAGTTAAGAATACAGTACACTGTCTTGCTGTATTCTTAATTAGTTAAGAATACAGTACACTGTCTTGCTGTATTCTTAATTAGTTAAGAATACAGTACACTGTCTTGCTGTATTCTTAATTAGTTAAGAATACAGTACACTGTCTTGCTGTATTCTTAATTAGTTAAGAATACAGTACACTGTCTTGCTGTATTCTTAATTAGTTAAGAATACAGTACACTGTCTTGCTGTAATGCTTAAGTAAACTAGGTGGGGAAATTTTTCCCACAACGATATATGTTTTTCTTGCAAGAATAAGCAACAATAATCACAAGACTTGCAGTGGTACACGAATTACATATTTTCCAGAGGCTCTCAATACAAAGCTATGTAAATATGCAAGTTATGCTGGGCTACGACCCAAGTGACACCAGTTGGGTCAATGATTTCACCCTTGTTAGTTCTTCAACCATGTTAGTGCTTCAACCATGCTAGTGCTTCAACCATGCTAGTGCTTCAACCATGCTAGTGCTTCAACCATGTTAGTGCTTCAACCATGTTAGTGCTTCAACCATGCTAGTGCTTCAACCATGTTAGTTCTTCAACCATGTTAGTGCTTCAACTATGTTAGTGCTTCAACCACGATAGTGCTTCAACCACGATAGTGCTTCAACCACGATAGTGCTTCAACCATGCTAGTGCTTCAACCATGCTAGTGCTTCAACCATGTTAGTGCTTGTTACGGCCACTATGGGTAGCAACCGGGTTCTTTGCTGGAGGAACCAAAGTACTAGTATCCGACCCCAAGTCGGTAGTGGTTTTCAAGGAGTGAGCTTGGTAATGCAAGTAAAACACAAGGGGGGAGTTGAAAGGAATACGACACTTCATCAATAATCTATATATTCACATATTATCACTCTCCCATGACCTTAAATAGAATCATAAAGGAAGTATTACTACACTGATATATACACATGTGTCGCTCTCATAGGACACTAAGTGCTCCTTGATGCTCATGCAATGCAGCCTTGTTAACTTCCGTGTTTCCTCAACACACAGTACCGTCCTCAACCAGTACTGGGAAACACCAACGAGTCTACCCTAGCCACGGGTCAGCCTACCTACAGTTTCACTAGGTGCTCCTTGTGAACGCCCACAATCACTCTCCAGCCTGGTGCTGGCAGAGAACATCAGCCTCGCGCTGCTGGGCCTCTACACGAACAAATACAAGGGTAGCGAACCCCTGGCAGGAGCTTCTTGCAACTAGCTAGTTACACTCCTCCGTAGCACCTCACTGTCGGTCGTCTCTTCCTCTAGCCAGTCCCGGGATACCCCGACTTCTGTCACTGCCACTTCACAGGCAGACAGCAGATACTACTCAGTTCCTCTTCGGCGGCGGCTCACTGCTGACGTCAAGCAGAATTGAGTAGAGAGATAATAGGCTCCCCTGGGTAGAATGACTGTCCTCGTACAACAGCAGCTCTACGTCGCCTCTGTAGATACAGACACGTCATCAGTAAACTGGCCAGTACTGGGGACACTAGAAAATACCACTTACGGACTCTGACATAAACATACAACTCCTCCCACAATAGATGACGCTGATTTTCTAGGCACCACCTCACCAGAGGACAGCAACAGCGACCATCTAGCTGACCAGGGCAGGAATCTAGCGTCTCTTGCAGGTATCATACTGCCACCACCAGATGGCGTCGTCCATATTGTGGGGGTTTCGGGAGCGGACTCACAGATGACATTGACGTCGCTGCTTCATGCTCCGACGGTGCAGTCGGGTTCGTAACAGTGCTTCAACAATGTTAGTGCTTCATCCATGTTAGTGTTTCAACCATGTTAGTGCTTCAACCATGTTAGTGTTTCAACCATATTAGTGTTTCAACCATGTTAGTGTTTCAACCATGTTAGTGCTTCAACCATGTTAGTGTTTCAACCATGTTAGTGCTTCATCCATGTTAGAGCTTAATCCACGTTAGTGTTTCAACTATGTTAGTGTTTCAACCATGTTAGTGCTTCAACTATGTTAGTGTTTCAACCATGTTAGTGCTTCAACCATGTAAGTTCTTCAACCCTGTTAGTGCTTCAACCATGTTAGTGCTTCAACCATGTTAGTGCATCAACCATGTTAGAGCTTCAACCATGTTAGTGCTTCAACCATGTTAGTGCTTCAACCATGTTAGTGTTTCAACCACGTTAGTGCTTCGACCATGTTAGTGCTTCAACCAAGTTAGTGCTTCAACCATGTTAGTGCTTCAACCATGTTAGTGCTTCAACTGTGTTAGTGCTTCAACCATGTTAGTGCTTCAACCAAGTTAGTGCTTCAACCATGTTAGTGCTTCAACTATATTAGTGCTTCAACTATGTTAGTGCTTCAACCATGTTAGTGCCTCAACCATGTTAGTGTTTCAACCATGTTAGTGCTACAACCATGTTAGTGCTTCGACCATGTTAGTGCTTCAACCAAGTTAGTGCTTCAACCATGTTAGTGCTTCAACCAAGTTAGTGCTTCAACCATGTTAGTGCTTCAACTATGTTAGTGCTTCAACTATGTTAGAGCTTCAAAATTGTTAGTGCTTCAACTATGTTAGTGCTTCAGCCATGTTAGTGCTTCAACCAGGATAGTGCTTGAACCATGTTAGTGCTTCAATAATGTTAATGCTTCAACCATGTTAGTGTTTCAACTATGTTAGTGTTTCAACCATATTAGTGCTTCAACCATGTTAGTGCTTCAATTATGTTAGTGATTCAACCATGTTAGTGCTTCAATGATGTTAGTGCTTCAACCATGTTAGTGTTTCAACCATGTTAGTGCTTCAACTATGTGAGTGTTTCAACCATGTTAGTGTTTCAACCATGTAAGTGCTTCAACTATGTTAGTGCTTCAACCATGTTAGTGCTTCAACCATGTTAGTGTTTCAACCATATTAATGCTTCAACTATTTTAGTGTTTCAACCATGTTAGTGCTTCAACCATGTAAGTGCTTCAACCATGTTTGTGCTTCAACCATGTTAGTGCTTCAACCATGTTAGTGCTTCACCCATGTTAGTACTTCAAACACGTTAGTGCTTCAACCATGTTAGTGCTTCAACCATGCTAGTGCTTCAACCATACTAGTGCTTCAACCATGTTAATGCTTCAACCATATTAGTGTTTCAGCCATGTTAGTGCTTCATCCATGTTAGTGCTTCAACTATGTTAGTGCTTCAACCATGTTAGTGCTTCAACCATGTTAGTGTTTCAACCATGCTAGTGCTTCAACCATGTTTGTGCTTCAACCAAGTTAGTGCTTCAACCATGTTAGTGCTTCAATTATGTTAGTGCTTCAACCATGTTAGTGCTTCAACCATGCTAGTGCTTCAACCATGTTAATGCTTCAACTATATTAGTGCTTCAACCATGTTAGTGCTTCACCATGTTAGTGCTTCAACCATGTTAGTGCTTCAATTATGTTAGTGTTTCAACCATGTAAGTGCTTCAACCATGCTAGTGCTTCAGTCATGTTAGTGCTTCAACTATGTTAGTGCTTCATTTATGTTAGTGCTTCAAGCATGTAAGTGCTTCAACCATGCTAGTGCTTCAACTATGTTAGTGCTTCAGCCATGTTAGTGCTTCATTAATGTTAGTGCTTCAACCATGCTAATGCCTCAGCCATGTTAGTGCTTCAACCATGGTAGTGCTTCAACCATGTTAGTGCTTCAACCATGTTAGTGCTTCATCCATGTTAGTGCTTCAACCATGTTAGTGCTTCAACCATGGTAGTGCTTCAACCATGTTAGTGCTTCTACCATGTTAGTGCTTCAATTATGTTAGTTCTTCAACCATGTTAGTGCTTCAATAATGTTATTGCTTCAACCATGTTAGTGCTTCAACTATGTTAGTGCTTTAGTCATGTTAGTGCTTCAACCATGGTAGTGCTTCAACCATGTTAGTGCTTCAACCATGTTAGTGCATGAACTATGTTAGTGCTTCAACCATGTTAGTGCTTCAATTATGTTAGTGCTTCAACCATGTTAGTGCTTCAACCATGTTAGTGCTTCATTTATTTTAGTGCTTCAACCATGTTAGTGCTTCAATAATGTTATTGCTTCAACCATGTTAGTGCTTCAACCATGTTAGTGCTTCATTTATGTTAGTGCTTCAACCATGTAAGTGCTTCAACCATGCTAGTGCTTCAGCCATGTTAGTGCTTCAACCATGTTAGTGTTTCAACCATGTTAGTGCTTCAACCATGTTAGTGCTTCAACCAAATTAGTGCTTCAACCATGGTAGTGCTTCAACAATGTTAGCGCTTCAACCATGTTAGTGCTTCAACTATGTTAGTGCTTCAACTATGCTAGTGCTTCAACCATGCTAGTGCTTCAGCCATGTTAGTGCTTCAACTATGTTAGTGCTTCAGCCATGTTAGTGCTTCATCCATGGTAGAGCTTCAACCATGTTAGTGCTTCTACCATGTTAGTGCTTCAATTATGTTAGTGCTTCAACCATGTTAGTGCTCCAATAATGTTAGTGCTTCAGCCATGTTAGTGCTTCAACTATGTTAGTGCTTCATTATGTTAGTGCTTCAACCCTGTTACTGCTTCAACCATGTTAGTGCTTCATCCATGTTAGTGCTTCAACCATGTTAGTGCTTCATCCATGTTAGTGCTTCAACTATGTTAGTGCTTCAACCATGTTAGTGCTTTAACCATGTTAGTGTTTCAACCATGTTAGTGCTTCAACCATGTTAGTGCTTCAACCAAGTTAGTGCTTCAACAATGTTAGTGCTTCAACCATGGTAGTGCTTCAACAATGTTAGTGCTTCAACCATGTTAGTGCTTCAACTATATTAGTGCTTCAACAATGCTAGTGCTTCAACCATGCTAGTGCTTCAACCATGTTAATGCTTCAACTATATTAATACCTCAACTATGTTAGTGCTTCAACCATGTTAGTGCTTCACCATGTTAGTGCTTCAACCATGTTAGTGCTTCAATTATGTTAGTGCTTCAACCATGTTAGTGCATGAACTATGTTAGTGCTTCAACCATGTTAGTGCTTCAATTATGGTAGTGCTTCAACCATGTTAGTGCTTCATTTATGTTAGTGCTTCAACCATGTAAGTGCTTCAACCATGCTTGTGCTTCAGTCATGTTAGTGCTTCAACTATGTTAGTGCTTCAACCATGTTAGTGCTTCAACCATGTTAGTGCGTCAGTCATGTTAGTGCTTCAACTATGTTAGTGCTTCAACCATGTTAGTGATTCAATTATGTTAGTGCTTCAACCATGTTAGTGCATGAACTATGTTAGTGCTTCAACCATGTTAGTGCTTCATTTATGTTAGTGCTTCAACCATGTAAGTGCTTCAATAATGTTAGTGCTTCAGCTATGTTAGTGCTTCAACTATGTTAGTGCTTCATTTATGTTAGTGCTTCAACCATGCTAGTGCTTCAGCCATGTTAGTGCTTCAACTATGTTAGTGCTTCAGCCATGTTAGTGCTTCAACCATGGTAGTGCTTCAACCATGTTAGTGCTTCAACCATGTTAGTGCTTCAAGCACGTTAGTGCTTCATCCATGTTAGTGCTTCAACCATGTTAGTGCTTCAGCCATGTTAGTGCTTCAACCATGTTAGTGCTTCAACTATGGTAGTGCTTCAACCATGTTAGTGCTTCAACCATGTTAGTGCTTCAACTATGTTAGTGCTTCAACCATGCTAGTGCTTCAACCATGCTAGTGCATCAACCATGTAAGTGCTTCATCCATGCCTTGTATATAATCAATGGTTATGTCTATCATGAATAGGTATGTCTATAATCAATAGGTGTGTCTATAATCAATAGGTTTGTCTATAATCAATAGGTTTGTCTATAATCAATAGGTTTGTCTATAATCAATAGGTTTGTCTATAATCAATAGGTTTGTCTATAATCAATAGTTGAATCTATAATCAATAGGAGTGGCTATAGTCAATAGTTGTCTATAATCAATAGTTGTGTCTATAATCAATAGGTGTGTCTATAATCAGTAGATGTGTCTATAATCAATAGGTGTGTCTATAATCAATAGGTGTGTCTATAATCAATAGGTGTGTCTATAATCAATAGCTGTGCTTATAATCAATAGTTGAATCTATAATCAATAGTTGTGTCTATAATCACAAGGTGTGTTTATAATTAATAGGTGTGTCTTTAGTCACCCTTAATAATTATGGCTAATTTCTGATATCATTTCCGTTTAATAGTTGACCTAATAATTATATTAGATAGGGATGGAGTGACTTGTGATATCCTGTTTGCATGTTTCACTGATTAGGAAAATAAGGATTGCATCCTTATTACAGTAGGATAATATAGATAACATTAGTATTATAGTAGTAGGAATGGACAATGTGAATTACCAAACTATTACAGTGGCTCATTATATGCTTCTACCGTTGAGAAGGGCTGAGTAATAATTGATTGAGTCTCTGCTGTAAATGAGTGGGCTAGCCGTTTTCTACTATATACGAGCGAGATGGAGAACTTTTGCTATAAACGAGCGAACTAGCATTGTAGCGGGTTGTAATCCTTAAATTGCTTTAGTTTTACGTTACACGAGAGAGCTAGCATATTTCTGATGTTAGCAAGTAAGCTAGGCCATACCCTACCAGGGGGAGTGTCTAGGCCACATCCTACCAGGGAGTGTGGCTAGGCCACACCCTACCAGGGGGAGTGTCTAGGCCATACCCTACCAGGGAGAGTGTCTAGGTCACACCCTACCAGGGGGAGTGGCTAGGCCACACCCTACCAGGGAGAGTGTCTAGGTCACACCCTACCAGGGGGAGTGTCTAGGTCACACCCTACCAAGGAGTGTGTCTAGGTCACACCCTGCCAGGGAGTGTGTCTAGGTCACACCCTGCCAGGGAGTGTGTCTAGGTCACACCCTGCCAGGGAGTGTGTCTAGGCCACACCCTACCAGGGGGTGTGTCTAGGCCACACCCTGCCAGGGAGTGTGTCTAGGTCACACCCTGCCAGGGAGTGTGTCTAGGTCACACCCTGCCAGGGAGTGTGTCTAGGTCACACCCTGCCAGGGAGTGTGTCTAGGTCACACCCTGCCAGGGAGTGTGTCTAGGCCACACCCTACCAGGGGGTGTGTCTAGGCCACACCCTGCCAGGGAGTGTGTCTAGGTCACACCCTGCCAGGGAGTGTGTCTAGGTCACACCCTGCCAGGGAGTGTGTCTAGGTCACACCCTGCCAGGGAGTGTGTCTAGGTCACACCCTGCCAGGGAGTGTGTCTAGGCCACACCCTACCAGGGTGTGTGTCTAGGCCACACCCTGCCAGGGAGTGTGTCTAGGTCACACCCTGCCAGGGAGTGTGTCTAGGTCACACCCTGCCAGGGAGTGTGTCTAGGTCACACCCTGCCAGGGAGTGTGTCTAGGACACACCCTGCCAGGGAGTGTGTCTAGGTCACACCCTACCAGGGGGAGTGTCTAGGACACACCCTACACGGGGGAGTGTCTAGGCCACACCCTGCCAGGGAGTGTGTCTAGGTCACACCCTACCAGGGAGAGTGTCTAGGTCACACCCTACCAGGGAGAGTGTCTAGGTCACACCCTACCAGGGAGTGTGTCTAGGCCACACCCTACCAGGGAGAGTGTCTAGGCCACACCCTACCAGGGAGTGTGGCTAGGCCACACCCTACCAGGGAGAGTGGCTAGGCCACACCCTACCAGGGAGTGTGGCTAGGCCACACCCTACCAGGGAAAGTGGCTAGGCCACACCCTACCAGGGGGAGTGGCTAGGCCACACCCTACCAGGGAGTGACTAGGCCATACCCTACCAGTGAGAGTGTCTAGGCCACACCCTACAAGGGGGAGTGTCTAGGCCACACCCTACCAGGGAGTGTGTCTAGGCCACACCCTACCAGGGAGAGTGTCTAGGTCACACCCTACCAGGGAGTGTGTCTAGGCCACACCCTACCAGGAGAGTGTCTAGGCCACACCCTACCAGGGAGTGTGTCTAGGCCACACCCTACCAGGGAGAGTATCTAGGTCACACCCTACCAGGGAGAGTGTCTAGGTCACACCCTACCAGGGGGAGTGTCTAGGCCACACCCTGCCAGGGAGAGTGTCTAGGCCACACTCTACCAGTGAGAGTGTCTAGGCCACACCCTACCAGGGAGAGTGGCTAGGCCACACCCTACCAGGGAGTGTGGCTAGGCCACACCCTACCAGGGAGAGTGGCTAGGCCACACCCTACCTGTGAGGGTGTCTAGGCCACACCCTACAAGGGGGAGTGTCTAGGCCACACCCTACCAGGGAGAGTGGCTAGGCCACAGCCTACCTGGGAGGGTGTCTAGGCCACACCCTACCAGGGAGTGACTAGGCCATACCCTACCAGTGAGAGTGTCTAGGCCACACCCTACCAGGGAGAGTGTCTAGGCCACACCCTACCAAGGAGAGTGGCTAGGCCACACCCTACCAGGGAGATTGGCTAGGCCACACCCTACCAGGGAGAGTGTCTAGGCCACACCCTACCAGGGAGAGTGTCTAGGCCACACCCTACCAGGGAGAGTACGTAGGCCACACCCTACCAGGGAGAGTGGCTAGGCCACACCCTACAAGGGGGAGTGTCTAGGCCACACCCTACCAGGGAGAGTGTCTAGGCCACACCCTACCAGGGAGAGTACCTAGGCCACACCCTACCAGGGAGAGTGTCTAGGCCACACCCTACCAGGGAGAGTGTCTAGACCACACCCTACCAGGGAGAGCGTCTAGGCCACACCCTACCAGGGAGAGTGGCTAGGCCACACCCTACAAGGGGGAGTGTCTAGTCCACACCCTACCAGGGAGTGTGGCTAGACCACACCCTACAAGTGAGAGTGTCTAGACCACACCCTACCAGGGAGAGCGTCTAGACCACACCCTACAAGTGAGAGTGTCTAGGCCACACCCTACCAGTGAGAGCCTGGCCTGGACAACCTTCAAAACTCATAAACTCTAAAATAAATACAAGCTCAGCCTCCATGACTGAGCAAAGATGCACAGATTTCGTCAGTAAACATATAAATGCCTGACGAATGCTGGCACAGGCTGGTGAAACACAATATATATTCCTCACCGGCTTTAGAGTATTACTTTTATTACCATAGGTTAATACCCATGGTAATTCCAGGACAGAGAACGACCCGAGGGTACTTCCCCATCCTGAGGCGAGATTCACAAAACAGTTACGCAAGTACTTACGAACGTGTACATCTTTCCACAATCTTTGACGGATTTGGTTACATTTATTAAACAGTTTACAAGCTTGAAAACTTCCCAATCAACTGTTGTTATTGTTATAAACAGCCTCCTGGTGCTTCGGAACTCATTAACTGTTTAATAATTGTAAACAAAGCCGCCAAAGATTGACAAAAGATGTACAGATTCGTAAGTGCTTGCGTAACTGCTTCGTGAATCTGGCCACTTGCTATTATCCTTTCTCGGCCTACAAGCGGCCACTGGACATCTAATTTGTCCAGACAATGTCTGGTGAGGCGGACCTTCGGTCGGGCTAGATAATGGAATGTGAGTTCTCTCAAGGTAGTGAAGTTCCTGTTGTAGCAGTGATCTGAAGTGCTGGGAGCGTAGGACAGGTGTTCTCCTGGCTCCCTCTGGTGATGTCACTGTTGTGTGTGTGCTGCTAGTGACGTCACTGTGGCGTGTGCTGCTAGTGACGTCACTGTGGCGTGTGTTGCAAGGGACGTCACTTGTGAGGATTGCTAGTGACGTCACTGTTGATGGTTGCTGGTGACGTCACTGTGGCGTGTGCTGCTAGTGACGTCACTGTGGCGTGTGCTGCTAGTGACGTCACTGGTGGGTGCTGTTTAAGTTATCCTTGGTACTCACCTTGTTGTGCTTGCTTGCGGGGGTTGAGCTCTTGCTCTTTGGTCCCGCCTCTCAACTGTCAATCAACTGGTGTACAGATTCTTGAGCCTACTGGGCTGTATCATATCTACATTTGAAACTGTGTATGGACTCAGCCTCCACCACATCACTGCCTAATACAATCCACCTGTTAACTACTCTGACACTGAAAAAACAATTTCTAACGTCTCTGTGGCGCATTTGGGTACTCAGTTTCCACCTTAGTACCGTTTAAAACGTTCGTTTAAAACCGGTTCTAAAGAGTTTGTCTTTGCCCTCCTTGTCAATTCCTCTAATCATTTTGTAGGAGGTGATCATGTGTTCCTTTACTCTCTTAACCTACGGGGTGGTTTAGCTCTCATAGTCTTTCCTCGTAGCTCATACCTCCCAGTTCTGGGACTAGTCTGGTGGCATACCTGTGAATCTTCTCTAACTTTTTGTGTGTTTAACTAGGTATGGACTCGGTTTGGCTAGTTACAAACTCCAGGATTTGTCTGACATAAGTGGTATACAAGTTTTTGAATAATTCCTTACACAAGTTTCTCAAGGCAGTTCTTATGTTGGCTAATCTAACATACGCCGCTGATGATATCCTTTTGATGTGGGCTTCTGAGGACATGTTCGGTGTGATATCAGCCCCAAGATCTTTCTCTCTGTTTGACTCTTACAGGATCTCACCTCCAAGATGGTACATTGTGTTCAGCCTTCTGCTCTCTCCTGCGAAGGGAGCAGAAGGCCGAACGCCCGCTTCCCTAGGAGACCGCTTCACTAGGAGTCAAATCATAAATAAAGTGTGAAAATGATCTTTGGAGAGTTAATTTTTCAATTACCCTCGACAGTGAAGAAAAGCAAAAAAAATATTGAGAAGATTCGTGTTAGAATCATTAATCTTACCTTTTCGGTCATATTCAATAACATAGGTTTAAAAGAAAGACTGCTACCAATACTGCTACTTCATTATACACATTATAATTATATTCATTATAGTGTATAATGAAGTAAGGGCGAAGAGGTAGAACAGCTTATGGACAGAGCTCGGGGTGCATGGGGGAATTGTGTAAAAACCTGGTTTGTGTCTCGGAGAGGCTGTAGGATCCGTGGTAGGTCAAGTTGATTTCCCGGTTGCAATTCTTATACCATGTCGTAGCTCAGTCGATTAAGGCACGTCTGGGAGCCTCTCGAACGTAAGTTCGAACCCTCGTCTCGGCCCTTGTAGATTTGTTCATTTGATAATGGATATTTCATCATTTGATGAAATATCCATTATTAAAAGTGGATAATATTCAGTGGATAATATCATTTCATTCACCTCGACCCTAGGAGCCCTCTATCCACTGTGCTACGAGCAAGCCACAATAGGGAAGGACTCCATGGACTCTTAACTGCTACCCAAACTAGAACTTTAAACCTTCCCCGGGGCTGACGAGCTAGCACAAGAGAATTAGCTTCGTGTGTGTGTAAATCATGATGAAATTAAAAGGTGATGAATTATCTGACAATGTATGAAAACGAAGGAAATTGAGACTGCAAATTACTTAAGTACTTTCGTCTTAGTGCGGCCCGGTGACGGTGAAATATTCGTCCAAATATGAAGTATGGTGAAAATTTTTAAACAAATCCCTACGTTATTTGGCATCAGCGTCGTGAAAATTTCATCCCAATATGTTATGAAATAATGGATTTTGTACGATGTTTTTTTAATAAATGCGTGCGCGACCGGTCGCAACCTGTACTGATAATAAAGATAACATCACCTATGTACTGTAAATCAGGGATAATGCAAGGCTAAAAAGACGCAAACTCCTGTCCGACGCACAAGAAAGAATAGCAGCAGTAAGGAGAGTCCACAAAGGGAATATGCAGCTGGTACCTTCTAGCATTGCTAAGAGCCACCTGGGCACCAAATTTCACACATAATAATTTTTGCTGTATTTTATTATATAACATATAAATACATTGCCCAAATACCAACATTTCTTATTACTCTTTGTACGAGAAGCTTTCAACCAATTCATATTTTAGGGGGTATTTTTTTTACTTTTAATTTTATTATATTATTTTTTTCTCATTTGTTTCTCAGTGGATTTTGTTGTAGCTTCTACATCGCGGAGAATGCATACCCTTCTTTAAGCATGTGAAGTTGGGACGAAATTGTTCAACATGTGAGTGAGCCACAGGTGGCAGAACTTGTTCTGTTCTCAGTTTTGTGTGCGAGTTATTTACAGATTTAAAACTTTAGTCTCTTTAGGTTGTTTTGCTGATTGGGGAGTTATAAAGTTACTTTTAAATATATATATATTTATATATATAAATATATATATATATATATATTTTATATATATAAATATATATATATATATATATATATATATATATATATATATATATATATATATATATATATATATATATATATATATATATACATATAATGTTTGTTATCCCTAACCTATTAACCCATCCCAAAATTTAGATTTTTGAGGAGTTTTTTTTTCTTGACTTCATTTCATTACATATTGACCTTTAACTTTCACATATTCGCGTACGAATCCCAAGCAATATTTATTAAAACTTACAAAATACTTTATCAATTCGAACTACTATATTCAATGTCGAGAACTTTAACATCATTTTTCTGTATGAACAGGATTTTAAACTTTAAGACAGCTTAAAAAATTCAGTTTCTGACCGATTCTCACCATTTTTACATATTATGTGCAACGTTCATAGTTCTAAGGTGTCCCTGCTCTCGCGTAATCATAAAACCATAACTTTTTGAGAAATAAATTTTTGCATCTAAATTTTACTCATATTTGGAAGGCCACATTGAATATTTTTTTTTACTGTAAACTATACTTTTCAGTATAGTTTACAGTATACTGGAAAAACAATATTTTTCAGCGAGGAACATGAAGATTATATGCCATTCTGAGACCATAATGAACAAAAAATTGCTGTCATTTTAATATTTTTAAACCTAATTTGAAATTGTGAAATTTTCATTTTTTTCTATTTTTTCTGTTCATGGTATGATCGTCATCCATTTGATAAAGTTGGAGTATATACCATGAAGATATTATTCACAAAAATTTGAGTATTTGAGGAAGTTTTAGAACAGTCATCAGGTCCCTTAAACAATATATCTTCAGAAGGATCAATACATCGTTCGGAATATGTATTGATTAATATGGAATTATATTATAGTATAGCTTCAGGAACAAAATATCTTCTGTGAGACGCTCCATCTGGAGCTAAGGAACTTTGTAACACAGCATCAACATGGGTTCAGAGATGGCAAGTCCTGCCTCACAGGGTTACTTGAATTCTACGACCAGGCAACAAAAATAAAGCAAGAAAGAGAGGGGTGGGCAGACTGCATATTTTTGGATTGTCAGAAAGCCTTTGATACAGTATCACACAAGAAGCTAGTGAAAAAGCTTGAGATGCAGGCCAGAGTGAAAGGAAAGGTACTCCATTGGATGAGGGAGTACCTAAGTAACAGAAAACAGCAAGTCAGTGTGAGGGGTGAGGTCTCAGATTGGTGAGACGTCACCAGTGGAGTCCCACAGGGAGTCAGTCCTTGTCAGAGATGTTGGCTAGCTAAGCAGCAACGTAAAAGGGCATGGAGAAACTATAGGAATATCAGGACACTTTAGAGCAGAGAAAGATACCAGAATGCCAGGAATGAATATGTCAGGATGAGAAGAGAGGCAGAAAGACAATACGAAAATGACATCACAAGCAAGGCAAAGACTCAGCCTAAATTGCTGCACAGCCACATCAGGAGAAAAACAACAGTAAAGGAACAGATTATGAAATTAAGGATAGGGGCAGAAGGATTCACTACAAACGACAAGGAAGTGTGTGAGGAACTAAATAAGAAATTCCAGGAGGTCTTCACCTTAGAGCAAGGAGAAATTCCAAAGATAAGAGATGGAATAGCTAACCAGGAACCACTGGAAGAGTTTGAGATTTCCCTTTCCCCTTGGATACTAAAGGAAGGAGCAGAAGAACTGTGCCTACCACTCTCCATAGTGTATAACAAATCTCTGGCAACAGGGGAACTGCCAGAAATTTGGAAAGCAGCTAACGTAGTCCCGATATACAAGAAAGGGGATAGACAGGAGGCACTGAATTACAGGCCAGTGTCCCTAACCTGCATACCATGCAAGCTGATGGAGAAGATTGTGCGAAGAAAGCTAGTGGAGCACCTGGAGCAAAATAACTTTGTAACACAGCATCAACATGGGTTCAGGGATGGCAGGTCCTGCCTCACAGGGTTACTTGAATTCTACGACCAGGCAACAAAAATAAGGCAAGAAAGAGAAGGTGGGCAGACTGCATATTTTTGGATTGTCAGAAAGCCTTTGATACAGTGCCACACAAGAGGCTAGTGAAAAAGTTGAAGATGCAGGCTGGAGTGAAAGGGAAGGTACTCCATTGGATAAAGGAGTACCTAAGCAACAGGAGACAACGAGTCAGTGTGAGGGGTGAGGTTTCAGATTGGCGAGACGTTACGAGTGGAGTCCCGCAGGGGTCAGTCCTTGGACCTATACTGTTTCTGATATATGTAAATGATCTCCCAGAGGGAATAGAATCGTTTTTCTCAATGTTTGCCGATGATGCAAAAATTATGAGGAGGATTGAAACTGGGGACGATAGTAGTAGGCTACAAGATGACCTAGACAGACTGAGTGAATGGTCCAACAAATGGCTGTTGAAGTTCAACCCTAGTAAATGCAAAGTAATGAAACTAGGCAGTGGAAACAGGAGGCCAGACACAGGATACAGAATAGGAGATGAAGTACTTAATGAAACGAACAGAGAGAAAGATCTAGGAGTTGATATCACACCAAACCCGTCTCCTGAAGCCCACATAAAAAGAATAACGGCTGCGGCATATGCGAGGCTGGCTAACATCAGAACAGCGTTCAGGAACCTGTGTAAGGAATCATTCAGAATCCTGTACACCACATATGTAAGACCAATCCTGGAGTATGCGGCCCCAGCATGGAGCCCGTACCTTGTCAAGCACAAGACGAAGCTGGAAAAAGTCCAAAGGTATGCCACTAGACTAGTCCCAGAACTAAGAGGCATGAGTTACGAGGAAAGGCTGCGGGAAATGCACCTTACGACACTGGAAGACAGAAGAGTAAGGGGAGACATGATCACAACCAACAAAATCCTCAGAGGAATCGGCCGGGTAAACAAGGATAAACTATTCAACACTGGTGGGACGCGAACAAGGGGACACAGGTGGAAACTGAGTACCCATATGTGCCACAGAGACGTTAGAATGAACTTTTTCAGTGTCAGAGTAGTTAACGGATGGAATGCATTAGACAGTGATGTGGTGGAGGCTGACTCCATACACAGTTTCAAATGTAGATATGATAGAGCCCAGTAGGCTCAGGAATCTGTACACCAGTTGATTGACGGTTGAGAGGCGGGACCAAAGAGCCAAAGCTCAACCTATGCAAGCACAAATAGGTGAGTACAAATAGGTGAGTACACACACACACCAAAACTCAACCCCGGCAAGCACAAATAGGTGAGTACAAATAGGTGATTACATACACATGTGTGTGTGTGTTAAAATGAATATATGATAGAGCCCAGTAGACTCAGGAATCTGTACACCAGTTGATTGACGGTTGAGTGACGGGACCAAAGAGTCAAAGCTCAATCCCCGCAAGCACAATTAGGTGAGTACACACACACACACACACTCGTTCCATTTCCTCCCTATCTCCCTCGATGAAGTGGACGAAACCACTTCATCCGTATTCTACAGCATTATATTTTAAAATCCACCTAGGATCATCTAGGCAAATGGGGGTCCTTCGACAAGCCGTCGGCTTCCTGTCTTCGTCGAGGCCTCTAGTCTTGGCGGCCATCAGGCAAACATTACAGTGCTCTCGTCCGCCTCGAGGACGAACAAAGTCTGAGTAAAGATATTATAGGTTGATAACTCCCTATCTGCCAATTACACGCAAATAGGGAAGGTTGGTGGTATTAACTGATATTTGGATCCAATTTCTTGACTGCCACCAGTACCATTATAGTGTTGGTGACTGCCACCAGTACCATTATAGTGTTGGTGACTGCCACCAGTACCATTATAGTGTTGGTGGGGTTATTACACTGGACTTACGAGCCCACCTCCGTTATCTTGAGGTTATCTTGAGATGATTTCGGGGCTTTAGTGTCCCCGCGGCCCGGTCCTCGACCAGGCCTCCACCCCCAGGAAGCAGCCCGTGACAGCTGACTTGCACCCAGGTACCTATTTTACTGCTAGGTAACAGGGGCATTCAGTGTGAAAGAAACTTTGCCCATTTGTTTCTGCCTCGTGCGGGAATCGAACCCGCGCCACAGAATTACGAGTCCTGCGCGCTATCCACCAGGCTACGAGGCCCCATAAGTGAAAGTTAGTGAAAGATACTTACCGTGTAATTAATATAACTAGCTAGGTTAAATAACATTTAAAAAGAGATATATTGCAATTGTTCAAAAACAAAAAATAGACTTTGCCATAAATAAATTCACTTCAATAAAGAATACAGTAACAATTCTTGCCAATGTTTACAATTAAGAATATGCAACGAGATCTTAGAATTAAAAGGTTAGGTCAAATATAAATATATTACCTATGCAAATGCATGCTGCATTAAAATTAAATCTAAGTTTACCATTAGGCACCGAGATTCATTTATTCAACAGGTAAATGAAGGCAGTACCATTCGTGTTGGGTCTCCTTCCCAGTACAAGGAACTAAGGAACCCTGAGCCACCTAAGGAACCATGCAGGCCACTAAGTCAACCCGTCCTCTTAAAAATAACGTCGCTTTTGCCTCGTATGCGCACTATGGCCAAAAGTGGACGTAATTTGAAATAAAATCGGCTCACCGAAGTGACGTACTGTCCCGTTTTCTGTTTGATTCGTCCGGCTTACTCGGAAAGGTTAGGAGAGGAAACTTTCAATTAACGTTTATCATAACGTTTTGAAACTTTTTGAGAATTTCCACCTAACCTATCAGAAGACCCTTAAATAACTGTTGTTGAAAAAAAAATATCTCAAATTTATTTTCATTTTGTTTTTCATTTTCAAATTACGTCCACTTTCGGCCATACGGGTAAACGGCCAATAGCGACAATATTTTTAAGAGGACAGGTTGTTAGTAGCAGAGAGCCATACCAACACAACCTTCCCAGGGGGCCACAGAAACGCCTCACTACTACACCAATTACCAACTAAGAACTCATTGTTTATTTACTAATTTTGATCTGATATGTTTCGTAGATAAGTTTCTATTCAGTCTAAGAATTATATATAAATATGCATATACTGAGGGAGTCAATAGATCCCACAATAGAGTCGACAGCAAAAGTTGCATGGTGAGTAGATACACAACTCACTGGACACTTGCAATGTTTGCATGAATTTAGGCTGCACAACTCAACAGGCTTTCAATATTGTATAGCTCTTAGTTGCACAGTTCAATTTAACGCCTCGAACTATTCAGAAAATTACTAGCTGCAACATATAGCATACATTGGCTGATAACATCCCAGGCAGGGAGAGACGTATGGGCAAGTCTCCTTACACCCATTGTCTCTGTTCACCCAGCAGTGATTTAGGAACCTCGGTGTTAGTCGACTGTTGTGGGTGGCATCCTGGGCAATGGTCATATGCTGCATATATCCCCTGGTATACCCGAATTTCCCACAAACGCCGCAGGACACAACACGAGGAAAATAGCCGCAAGGCCACACATGAAACTGCCGCAAGACATCTTTGTCTTGCGGCAGCGCCGCAAGACTTAGCGCCGCGAGGCCGCAGCAACGGGTGGGCGTGAAGGTCCCAGAGTTAAAAAAATGAGTTCACGTCCGAAGTCAAGGAGTGGGATAACGCCCAAACAAAGTAACTACTGAATATATATTATTAGTACATATAAATTCATTCGCTAGAAGCATCGGAGGCTCGACCAGGGGTGGTCAGGGCGCGGGCTCCTGGTGTGGTGTGCAGGGCTCCAGTCATCCTAGTGAATGACAGGAATGAATGTCCACGCAATTGTGGCTTCTTGTCATTGTTACTTTATATCTCACTTTTTACATAATGACCAACAAATAAGCTATATGTACATTGACTCATGACTCACAACCAGCACATCACCAGGGGAGGGTTATATTAGTGATTCGCCAGTCCCCAGGGAGGCAGAACACGTCACAATAACTGGCCGAGCTGGGCCATCACAACACACATTCACCCGCGGCTCATTTCGCTCTGCGCTACTCTATTCCAACCACATTCTTGTGCTTCTTTTTCACAGTTTTTTTCGTATATTTTCTGCGAATTTATTATTATTATTATAACACATATATACATATATACATATATATACACATATATACATATATACATATATATACACATATATACATATATACATATATATATATATATATATATATATATATATATATATATATATATATATATATATATATATATATGTATATATGTATATATATATATATATCGTCACAATATATATATATATTGTGACGATAATCTCTTTCAAGAGAGATTGAGCCTGCTCTTCCCTACTTCAAGTTACGTCCAAAATACAAGTATAAGATGCTACATTAAAGATACGTCACCAGTAGCACAAAACGTTTTGACCAGGAGGTAAAACGTATCCAAGATCCCCCCACTCCACACACCCTCCTCACGCTGGCTCGTCATCAAACCAGCTAACTACCATTCACCAGCTTGCCTGCCCCTGACTGGTGACTCACCAGCCGCGCACCTGCACACCGCACCTCGGCGCCCTCTACCCGAGTCAACGTCTGAGCCTGACCAGCTATCAACTTCAGAATATTCCTTGTGCTCTTAGCGTTGACATATCTCTCTGGCATACTAGCTCATTAGCTCGTATACAAAGGGAGGTTTCAGCCATAGCCGATATTCTCAGCATCATTTTAACATTGTAATTTTGTGTCTCTCATTGTCTTTGCAGTTCTTTATTATTTTCATTGAATTTTTAACTCCCCGAGATTTGTCTTTATTTTCATTTATGTTTAAAGTAAATATATTAAAGTTTCATTGTTCATACTTTGTGTTTTACGTGTTCCTCCCTCTCACTTACCACAGACAACAGGCAAGCAGTCTATCTTTTTGTTTTAAGTGTGACCAGGCTTTGACACCTGCCATTGGAGGACTGCCGAACATCAACACTCCAACACTTTCCCGTCACAATATATATATATATATATATATATATATATATATATATATATATATATATATATATATATATATATATATATATATATATATATATATATATATATATAATATATATATATAATGTGTGTGTGTGTGTACTCACTTAATTGTGTTTGCAGGGGTTGAGCTTTGGCTCTTTGGTCCCGCCTCTCAACCGTCAATCAACAGGTGTACAGATTCCTGAGCCTACTGGGCTCTATCATATCTAAAAAGACTGCTCATGACTGTGATGAGATTGTGTGATGAGACTTCTGAAAATGCGCATAATGAGGTCAAGTTGTTTATCCCAGTCCTTCAAGGTTTCATTGCAAAATTTCTTTAGGAGTGCTTTAATAGTCTGATGACTACGTTCAAGAGAACCCTGTGAAGCAGGATGATAGGGGCTGGACAGTACCTGTGTGATGTTGAACTCCTCCAGAGTCTTCTTGAAGAGATCACTGGTGAAGTTGGTGCCACAGTCACTTTGAACCTCTCTTGGAAATCCATACTGGGTGAAGATCTTCAATAGTTGTTTCACCACAGTAGCAGCCGTAATGTTCTTTACTGGAACTGCTATGGGGAATCTGGTGGTAGGACACAGGATGGTTAGTATATAGGCGTTGCCAGAACTGGTCCGGGGTAAAGGACCAACACAGTCTATGATGAGTCTGTGGAAAGGTTCCGCAGGCACCTGAATAGGAGTCAATGGAACCTGGGGAATAGAGATGTTAGGTTTACCTGCCATCTGACATGTATGACACTGTTACACGTAACTTTTGACGTCTTTATCCATACCTGGCCAGTAGTAGTCTTGTCTGATTCCGTGGTAGGTTTTGTTAAAACCATAGTGAGAAAGTGCTCCGTGGGCCAGGTGTAGAATATCGGGCCGTTGGCTGGTGGGAACCACTAGTTGTTCGACATTTGCCCAATCGTCATTCTCCTTCAGCTTACTGGGTCTGTACCTGTGGTAGAGCAACTGATTCTCTAGGAAGAACCCAGGGATACTGTCAGGTTGAGTCTCAGCCTGGAAGAGTAATGGTGTTAATGATGGATCCTCCCTCTGTAACTTACGGAACTCCAACATAGTAAGATTCGGTGGTAGATTCTGATGGTCTTGAGGGACAGCGGTTGGAGTAGAGTCAGCTGGTTGCGGGCGTGCAGCTTGTGCAAGGGTTGTCACCAAAACCGGAGGAGAGACATCATCACTTTCTTGGACCTCTGCTGAAACATACTTAAAGATGGGATTGTCCACTACAGAGTTACACACCTGGGGTTTGTCCATGATGATCAGGTTGGACGGTTGCAGATCTTCTGCCAAGTCGTTGCCCAGGAGAAGTTGCACTCCTGACATGGGAAAAGGCTTTTCCCTGATGGCGACTTTGACTTCACCGGTCACAAAAGGACAATCCAGGTGGACTCTGGCGAGTGGAGACGGAGTGGTAGCAGTGAGGTCAGTGAAAAGGACGGTTTCCCCGGTGTAGGTGATGTTAGGCACAGCTGATTTCAATATTATTGACTGAAGAGCCGCTGTGTCCCTCAAGATCTTCAATTTGAAACGTCCCTTCGAATCTGTACTGCTGGCAGAGACAGTTCGAGGATACAGGTGTTTGCTGAAGAGAGAAAGATCATTAACAGGAACACCAACATTCATCACAGGCTTACCTGACTTTGAGAGAGAGACGTTGTTGTCTTGCCTATATATTGAGTTCTTTGAGGCTTGGGGGACTGTAAGCCTCAAAGAACTCAGTATATAGGCAAGACAACAACGTCTCTTTCTAGGCGACTAACAATGCACAAGCAACAGGGAGTCATCAAGGAATACATAATCGCTTCTGAAAACCAGACCATCACCAGAGAAATCTTAACAAACAACACAGAAATCATCGATAGGTACGGCGACAGCAGGCGGCTTGACATCAGCAAGGCACTACACATCAAAAAGTCAACAGTAGCTATCAACAGCCAATTAATGCACAATTATATTCTACCTACTTCAAGACCCCGAACCAATATGGAAGCAGCAAGAGGAAGTATGGGCCAATAGACCTTCTGCAGTTACTTCCATTCATATGTTCATTTATCCAATTTATACCCATTGTTTCTTGTTCTGTCTTGTGTCACCTCACCTAAAACTTTTGTACCATATCACCTCATCCAATAGAGTATAAGTACGAAGAATTTGTGTGTAAATTAAGTCTTTGCAAATGTAATGCGAATTATGAAACGCGTTCAGGCGTCAGACAATTAAAAAATGATTTTTGGGGAATTGTTATTTTTATTACCACCGACAGTGAAGAAAATCTTAAGAAATATTGAGAAGACTCGTGTTAGAATTATTAATCTTACCTTTTCGGTCATATTCAACAACATATGTTTACAAGAAAGACTGCTACCTAAATATATATATATATATATATATATATATATATATATATATATATATATATATATATATATATATATATATATTTGTGTATACTGGCAGC
The DNA here is from genome assembly GCF_040958095.1 of Procambarus clarkii. Classification (NCBI taxonomy): domain Eukaryota; kingdom Metazoa; phylum Arthropoda; class Malacostraca; order Decapoda; family Cambaridae; genus Procambarus; species Procambarus clarkii. The sequence goes on from NC_091182.1 coordinate 38,611,069, forward strand.
AGGTTTTCTTTCAAACATGTTTCATTGAATATGACCGCATATTCTGTATTTATTATTTTCTGGTTTAGGGCTTCTATCCCTCTAACTATTTTCTTAGCATCAGGGCTTAATTGAAATAGGAGTTCTCCAAAACTCATTTTCGTACTTTTAAGGTGAAGAAAAGAAGTGATTTACTATAGAGTGTATTACACTTATTTGTATAATTTGCACGACGTTTCGAACCTCCATGGTTCATTCTCAAGTGAACAGATCTTACAATACTAGTTGATTTTATACCCGCATTAGGTCAGGTGATAATACAATGAAGGTGAAAACACGGGGGGATACATAAGGGATAAACATAGGGGCTGCAGAAGGCTTATTGGCCCATACGAGGCATCTCCTATCTAAACACAAAGATTAATCCAGTGTAATTGGCCTGTTATGTTGGACATTGTCTTCTGTGTTGGCATCGATATGTTCTTGTCTTGTCCTTACTCTCATGGTGGGTAGAGTAAATAGTTCCGTGATTTGGGTGTTCATGGTAGGTCGCTCTATTCTTATGTGAATTGCCTCAAGAATTTGTAATCTTCTTGAATCTTGGGTTTTGTCTATTATGCAAGTATTCTTGTTCAACATTTCTCTTGTTAGAGTAATGACATGGGCTTGTCTCATGTGATTCCTAGGGGCACCAGATTGAAGATGGCATGTCAAACGCCTCGTCAGCTTGGTCGACGTCATACCTATGTACTTACATTGAAGGTTACATCCTTCGTGGGGGCAAGTGTACATGTATACAACGCTTGACTGCTGTAGAGGGTTCTCCGTCGGCTTCGGGCTGTTTTTGATAAGGAGTTCGGAAGTCTTCTTGGTTTTGTAGAATATTATCAGGTTTATGTTTTGGTTAGGAGTAGTGCTTTTTACTCCTTTACGGATTATTTCTTTCATTATTCTTTCCTCTTTTATATGTTCACTGTGCATGGTTGATTTGTAATATAATTTTATTGGGGGTGTTGTGGTTTCTGTTCTAGGTTCTGAATTATACCAACGGTCCAAGTGTCTTCTTATAGCAGCGTTTATTTCCGCGTTGCTATATCCGTTGTTCACCAATACCTGAGTTACTCTTTCAAACTCTCTACTCACGTTGCTCCATTCAGAGCAGTGGGTAAGCGCTCGACGAATATAAGCATTGAGAACACTGGCTTTGTATCTTTGGGGGCACTCACTTCTACCGTTCAGGCATAATCCTATGTTGGTGGGCTTGGTATATACGTTGGTGCTTAAAGAGGTTCCTGTTTTTGTTATTAGTACATCCAAGAATGGCAGACTGTTATTTTCACTATTTTCATGTGATTTCACTATTTTCTCCGATTTACACATGAAAATAGTGAAAATAACAGTCTGCCATTCTTGGATGTACTAATAACAAAAACAGGAACCTCTTTAAGCACCAACGTATATACCAAGCCCACCAACATAGGATTATGCCTGAACGGTAGAAGTGAGTGCCCCCAAAGATACAAAGCCAGTGTTCTCAATGCTTATATTCGTCGAGCGCTTACCCACTGCTCTGAATGGAGCAACGTGAGTAGAGAGTTTGAAAGAGTAACTCAGGTATTGGTGAACAACGGATATAGCAACGCGGAAATAAACGCTGCTATAAGAAGACACTTGGACCGTTGGTATAATTCAGAACCTAGAACAGAAACCACAACACCCCCAATAAAATTATATTACAAATCAACCATGCACAGTGAACATATAAAAGAGGAAAGAATAATGAAAGAAATAATCCGTAAAGGAGTAAAAAGCACTACTCCTAACCAAAACATAAACCTGATAATATTCTACAAAACCAAGAAGACTTCCGAACTCCTTATCAAAAATAGCCCGAAGCCGACGGAGAACCCTCTACAGCAGTCAAGCGTTGTATACATGTACACTTGCCCCCACGAAGGATGTAACCTTCAATGTAAGTACATAGGTATGACGTCGACCAAGCTGACGAGGCGTTTGACATGCCATCTTCAATCTGGTGCCCCTAGGAATCACATGAGACAAGCCCATGACATTACTCTAACAAGAGAAATGTTGAACAAGAATACTTGCATAATAGACAAAACCCAAGATTCAAGAAGATTACAAATTCTTGAGGCAATTCACATAAGAATAGAGCGACCTACCATGAACACCCAAATCACGGAACTATTTACTCCACCCACCATGAGAGTAAGTACAAGACAAGAACATATCGATGCCAACACAGAAGACAATGTCCAACATAACAGGCCAATTACACTGGATTAATCTTTGTGTTTAGATAGGAGATGCCTCGTATGGGCCAATAAGCCTTCTGCAGCCCCTATGTTTATCCCTTTTGTATCCCCCCGTGTTTTCACCTTCATTGTATTATCACCTGACCTAATGCGGGTATAAAATCAACTAGTATTGTAAGATCTGTTCACTTGAGAATGAACCATGGAGGTTCGAAACGTCGTGCAAATTATACAAATAAGTGTAATACACTCTATAGTAAATCACTTCTTTTCTTCACCTTAAAAGTACGAAAATGAGTTTTGGAGAACTCCTATTTCAATTAAGCCCTGATGCTAAGAAAATAGTTAGAGGGATAGAAGCCCTAAACCAGAAAATAATAAATACAGAATATGCGGTCATATTCAATGAAACATATATATATTTGCGTATTTGTGTATTGTATTTGTATTTACGTATTTGTGTATTGTATTTGTGTAGGTGTATTTGCGGCGAGGTGGTGGCTGACAGGTACGGCCACCATGGCCTACTCTGCCAAAGCACAGGGGGATGGCACTCGAGGCACAGTGAAGTTAACGACATCATCAAGAGGAGCCTCACCCCAGCTGGATGCCCAGCTGAAAGAGAGCCCCGTTACCTAACGCCCCGTAACTCTGATGCTCTTATTGGTCGCCCGGATGGTATCACAGTGAACCCCTGGAAGAATGGCAAGCAGTTGGTATGAGACTACACGTGCGTATCAACCCTGGCTAACACCTACATTAACCTCAGTGTTGCACAACCAGGTGGCGCTGCCACCCACAGGGAAGCAGCCAAATCCCGTAAGTATAGAGAACTGGATCACCACTACAATTTTGTCCCCATTGCTTCTGAGACACTCGGCGCCTGGGGTAAAAGTGCTACCAGTTTTTTGAAGGAACTGGGTTCTAGGCTCATTGAAACAACAAGGGACCCTAGAGCTGCCAGCTTTCTTTTCCAGCGCCTCAGCGTGGCGATACAGAGGGGAAATGCGCACTGCATCCAGGGTTCCTGCCCGCCATCTGAGGAGCTGGAGGAACTCGACAACCTATGATAACCATCTTTGTAACCTATATGTAACTCCTTTTTTTGTAACAAAGTTCAAATAAAGCAAATATATATGTGTACATACAAAAGAATGGGAGTGGTAGGAGAAGATAATATTAGTGTTCAGTGAGAAACCACAAGGTCTCCTCTGAATACTTTTTATTTTCTTCTCCGAGGCTATGGGTCCCCACATTGGCACCAGAGGTGGTACCTATATATATATATATATATATATATATATATATATATATATATATATATATATATATATATATATATATATATATATATATATATTTTGGTAGCAGTCTTTCCTGTAGACATATATTATTAAATTTGACCGAAAAAGTAAGATTAATAATTCTAACACGAATTTTCTCAATAGACATATATTATTAAATTTGACCGAAAAAGTAAGATTAATAATTCTAACACGAATTTTCTCAATCTTTCGTACATTTCTTTTCACTGTTGGAGGTAAATCAAAAATCAATTCTCCAAAATTCATTTTTATTTCTAGTCTGACGCGACACGAGCGCGTTTCGTAAAACTTATTACATTTTTTGTAAACTAAAGTCTTTGAAAATGTAATAAGTTTTATGAAACGCGCTCGTGTCGCGTCAGACTAGAAATAAAAATGAATTTTGGAAAATTGATTTTTGATTTACCTCCAACAGTAAAAAGAAATGTACGAAAGATTGAGAAAATTCGTGTTAGAATTATTAATCTTACTTTTTCGGTCATATTTAATAATATATATATATATATATATATATATATATATATATATATATATATATATATATATATATATATATATATATATATATATATATATATATATATATATACTGGTGGTATAGGGGTACCACCAGAGGTGGTACCCCTTCTAGGTTTTAAAAAAAAAAATATATATATATATATATATATATATATATATATATATATATATATATATATATATATATATATATATATATATATATATATATATATATATATTTATATATATATATATATATATATATATATATATATATATATATATATATATAAAGAGAAGGGGGGAAGAAGCAATCTTTTTCTTATAAAAACTTCGTCCCTTCAAGTGATAATAGGTTCACAAGATCCGTCTGACTTAGGCTCTTGGCCTCGCCCGACTCCGTTCTCCAGAGCATCATCTGGGCACGAAACTCGGTCATGAAATCGTTTGCAGGACACGGCAATTCCCCTCGTCAAAGGGTTTCGATCAAACAAAACGCTCGACGGAGATGACGCTGTTGTGTCCCGGTCCTTAGCAGGTCGTTCTGGGGGAGCCTCAATCTCTCTCAGACCATTCTGGCGAGCCGGGGGGAGAGAGGAGGCCCGAGACCGCCTGAGCTCCCGAGGCCTTCGGTGCGCTGGGAAGATCGATCTCAGGGGCTTAGGCTCTACTACACGTCTCTGTAAATGGAAGATCCGCGGCTGGCAGAACGAAGTGTAAGACAAGAATTTTGCCGTATTTTTTTCATGTTCACTGTGCTTTGTCAGGCGCCTTGACCTCCCCCCCCCCCCCCACCTATTTCTGTGTGAGTATACACTGAAAGTTTACTCTCGTAGTCCATGTTCTGAGCTAATGAATACCTGAGGGTTGGTCTAGTCCCATATGTTGATGTTCGCAGATGACGTGAACTTAATGAGAAGAGTTGTAACATATGAGGACTGTAGGATCCTCCAAGAGGACTTGAACAAGCTGCGGATATGGTCAGAGAATTGGCTTCTGGAGTTCAACGTGAGCAAGTGTAAAGTTATATAAATGGGACTAGGTGACAGATCAAAGTGACAGTACACAATAAGGGAAACTACCTTTCTGTGATGATTCGAGAAAGTGACCTGGGAGTGGACGCAACACCTAATCTAACTCCTGAGGCGCATATAAATCGCATAACGACAGCAGCGTACTCTACGCTAGTAAGAGTTAGAACGTCATTCTCAAACCTAAGTAAGGAGGCATTTAGAGCGCTTTACGCTGCCTACGTGAGACCAGTCTTAGAGCATGTAGCCCCATCATGGAGCTCCCCACCTAAAGAAACACACTAGGTAACTAGAAAAGGTTAAACAATTTGCGACGAGGCTCGTCCCGGAGTTGCAAGGGATGGGATATGACGAGCGACTGAAGGAACTGAACTTGAAGACGTTAGAAAAACGGAGGGAGTGGAGAGATATGATAGCAGCATGCAAATACTTAGGGGGATTGACTGAGTGGGAATAGACGAAATGTTCAGACGGAATACCAACAGAACAAAGGGATATGGCTGGAAACTCAGATGAGTCATAAAGATGTTAGAAAGTTTTCTTTTAGCGTGAGAGTAGTGGAGAAATGGCATGAACTAAAGGTGCACATTGTGGAAGCAAACACAATTCATAGCGTTAAAACTAGGTATGATAGAGAAGAAGGACAGGAGTCAGTGCTTTAAACTACCGGTGCAAGAAAGGCGGTGAGTCAAAGGTGAGCACACACGCACACATACACAGAGGTTATCTTGAGGTTATCTTGAGATGATTTCGGGGCTTTTTTTTTAGTGTCCCCGCGGCCCGGTCCTCGACCAGGCCTCCACCCCCAGGAAGCAGCCCGTGACAGCTGACTAACTCCCAGGTACCTATTTACTGCTAGGTAACAGGGGCACTTAGGGTGAAAGAAACTTTGCCAATTTGTTTCTGCCTCGTGCGGGAATCGAACCCGCGCCACAGAATTACGAGTCCTGCGCGCTATCCACCAGGCTACGAGGCCTGGGGTAAACAGAGACACAGTTTACAAAAAAGGGGAGGCCAGTATACAGAAAGTGATAAAAGAAATTTGTGAGGAGCTCAATGACAGCTTCCATGGCGTGTTTACTACTGAGACTGATCAGCTCCCACAGCTGGATGAGGAAGCAGTCCCTGATGAGAAACTACTAAATATTGAGGTAACAAAAGAGGAAGTAAGGATATAACTAGTATCATTTGATGTAGCTAAAGCTAATGGACCAGATAGAGTATCACCATGGATGTTAAAAGAAGCAACACAGGCCCTCAGCATACCTCTAGCACTAATTTTTAATGTGCCCCTTACAAGGGGGGTGTATTGCCCAGCTGCTGGAAGAAGGCAAATGTGGTGCCAATCAACAAAAAAGCACACAACGCCTCCAATAAAACTTTATTACAAATCAACCATGCATAGTGAACAAAAAAAAAGAACGAATAACGGAAGAAATAATCCGTAAAGCAGTAAAACGCATAACCCCTAACCAGAACATAGACTTAATCATATTGTATAAAAGAAAGAAGATTTCCGACCTTCTTAAAAACACCCCGAAGCCGACAGAGAACCTCTTACAACAGTCAGACGTTGTATACATGTAAACTTGCCCCAACAAAGGATGTAGCCTTCAATCTAAGTACATCGGTATGACGTCGACCAAGCTAACGAGGCATTTGACCTGTCATCTTCAATCAGGTGTCCTCCAAAAATCACATGAGACAAGCCCATGACATCACCCTAACAAGTGAAATGTTGAATAAAAACACTTGTTCAATAGATAAAACCCAAGATGTACGAAGATTACAAATTCTTGAAGTAATCTACATAACAATAGAACAACCCACCATGAATACCCAAATTACGGAACTATTCACACTACCCACCATGAAAGTAAGAACAAGACCGGAACGCGAAGATGCGAACATAGAAGACACTGCCCAACATGCTACGCCCACTACACCTGATTAAACTTTGTATGTGAATCGGACCCCATTTTTGCCTTTTTCTTCAAACTTTAATGCCTTACTTTTATCCCCTTTATGCCTTATTCTTGACCCATTTGTATTGGTCTACTTGTCTACACCTGACCCTCTAATGGTTTAAATCCAATATGTTTTGAACTTTCCTATCACTATATATATATATATATATATATATATATATATATATATATATATGTTTTATATATATATATATATATATATATATATATATATATATATATATATATATATATATATATACAGTGAAGTTAACAACATCATCAAGAGGAGCCTCACCACAGCTGGATGCCCAGCTGAAAGAGAGCCCCGTTACCTAACGCCCCGTAACTCTGATGCTCTTATTGGTCGCCCGGATGGTATCACAGTGAACCCCTGGAAGAATGGCAAGCAGTTGGTATGGGACTACACGTGCGTATCAACCCTGGCTAACACCTACATTAACCTCAGTGTTGCACAACCAGGTGGCGCTGCCACCCACAGGGAAGCAGCCAAATCCCGTAAGTATAGAGAACTGGATCACCACTACAATTTTGTCCCCATTGCTTCTGAGACGCTCGGCGCCTGGGGTAAAAGTGCTACCAGTTTTTTGAAGGAACTGGGTTCTAGGCTCATTGAAACAACAAGGGACCCGAGAGCTGCAAGCTTTCTTTTCCAGCGCCTCAGTGTGGCGATACAGAGGGGAAATGCGCACTGCATCCAGGGTTCCTGCCCGCCATCTGAGGAGCTGGAGGAACTCGACAACCTATGACAACCATCTTTGTAACCCATATGTAACTCCTTTTTTGTAACAAAGTTCAAATAAAGTAAATATATATGTGTACATACAAAAGAATGGGGGTGGTAGGAGAAGATAATATTAGTGCTCAGTGAGAAACCACAAGGTCTCCTCTGAATACTTTTTATTTTCTTCTCCGAGGCTATGGGTCCCCACATTGGCACCAGAGGTGGTACCCTCACAAACTTTTATATATATATATATATATATTGTGACGATAATCTCCTTCAAGAGATTGAGCCTGCTCTTCCCTCCAAAATTACGTCTTCACAATTATATAAAAAGACTATGGAAGAAATGTCCAACAACGACAACAACACCAGCACCAGCAAGGCTTGCCAGGGTGAGCAGAAACGTATGCAACCAGCCACCTGTTCGAACTCCAACCACCAAACTACCCGTTGATCGCTACGGCTCCGCTGATTGGTCGCCGGTCTGGCTGCACCTGCACTCGCCCCCAATACTACCTGATGTCTGGGGTCGCCCCAACATCAGTCCGCAGAATGTTCCGTGCTTTCGTAGCCAGCACTCCTCCCAGCTAGACGTTAGCGTGTACTGAGAGAGGTGGTGGCTTTAAGCCAATATTCCAGCACCTCCCACTTAACTTTTGTGTTGCACTTCTTGTTATTTTGCCTTAACGTAACTTTTCATTGTGTCATTTAAGTATTCTTATTATTTTGATTCATTGATTTTATTATACATATTTGTTTGTGCATTATTTTCATGTTTTGATTTATTTAACGTAATTAAAATTTCATTGTTAAAGTTTACTTGTGTTTTGTGTGTCTTCTCCTTACCTTACCACAGACGAAGTTCCAGTTTTTCTATTTTTTTTTTATAACTATGTGACGAGGCCATACCCCTAGCCTTAAACAGCCGAACACCAACGCGTTACCGTCACAAGTTATATGGGGGCCTGTCCTAGGAGCCTCACTCAGGTACTGGTGCCAAGTGGTAATTTATGGTAAGCGTATTTAACTTTGTTAACGTAGCTTTACTATTTTTCATTCAATTTCATTTTTTATAAGGTGCGGTGTATTGTGCATTACGAGAGTAACATATAGTGAAGGTGAGACAACTTTGGATTACGTGGTGACTGTAGGCCTCAGTCATACTCTTAATTGGTCATCTCTCCCTCCGTGTTATTACTCGTATTTACCATCTATGTCCCTTGAATATTTCTCATTCTGACAGATCATCATATTGGTACCCTGGTACTGTGGTCTGCCCCGGGTCAAGAGTACCCAATCTTCTGCAATCTGACTGTAGGAGGACAAAGAGGGCCATAGTTCCTCTAGCTCGAACTTTAGTTGCTGAATTGGGACCTCAGCAGCAGTTCTCGTCACCAGTTGACACCTCGCACCCCTACACGTCAGTCAGAGATGATGATACATACAACGGTAGGGAATTAGCTTATTTTTTCAGAGCACAAAAGTTCGCTAATTCTGTAAGTATCATATTAAATTCAGTAGGAAAAACTTGCTTTATGTCCTATAGAGACTTGGCAAGGTATGCCTACATCCTTGGACTACCAATTTTACTTTTGAAGCATTTAACTGTTTCATTTGTTTTCGAAACTGTTTCATTTGTTAGTAGGATTTTCTTGCCCTTATTCTCTTACATGAGTACCGGGTACAAGATTTCCTGCGCCCTTGATTTAATGTAATCATTTAATATCTTTCACTTAACGTTAATTGTTAAAGATCACACAGGATAGGTACCAGTTGCCACGTTGTCCTGTTTCTGACATTTCATTATTGAACATTCGTGTACCTTTATTTGCTAATTTCACCATGTTTCGTCTCCAAACTTTCCGTGCAAATCCAGCAGGTGAAATAGGGACTTTAAGTCGTGCCAAGAGGACTGAACTACAAACTCTTGCACATGAGTATCAACTAGAAGTTCCCTACCAAGCCAACAAAAATGACCTACACAACCTGTTGCTGGATTACTATTTAGAGCAAGGTAAGATAGACTCTGAAACTCATGAAACTTACTATATTGCAGATAAAACTGATTTGGCAACGCTGAAACTCAAACTAGAGCTGGCCAAGATTGAACGTGAGCAGCAAAGGGAAGCCCTCGAACAACAAGAACGAGCAGCTGCCATACGGAGAGAAGAACAAGAACGCGAAGCTGCTTTGAGGAGAGAAGAACAAGAACGTGAGATTACATTACTCCGTGAACGTGAACGAGTACAGCTTGAAACACTCCAGGAGCGGGAACGCTTACAGCTTGAAACCAAACAACGCGAGTTGGAAATACAACGCGAACATGACAAGCAACAAGCGACTCTGGCTCTAGAGTGTCGTCAACGTGAAATCGCCTTGGAAACTTCACACTTCACTCAACGCCAACAAGCTACTGCCAATCTTCCCGTCAGTTTTAATATATCACATGCAAGTAAGTTAATGCCATCCTTTGTAGAAGCAGAAGTTGATGTGTTCTTTACCACCTTTGAAACCCTTGCTAATCAACTCAGTTGGCCTGTCGACCAATGGGCCACACTTCTCAGAGTCCATCTTACAGGTAGAGCTGCAGTCACACTCAGTACTTTGGCGTCTGAGAATGACTACTACACTCTGAAACAAGCAGTGTTGGACGCCTACCTACTTTCCACAGAAAGTTATAGAAGGAAATTCCGTGACCACCTGAAGGCAAGTACCACTACCTTCCTCGAGTTTGCTAACACGAAACGGAGGTATTTCATGAAATGGCTGGAAGCAGCACATGTCTCTACTTTTACAGAACTCGTCAACCTGATGCTTGTTGAAGAATTCTTGAGACGTGTGCCGCCTCCTGTCCGCCTCTACTTAGCAGATAAAGAAGAAACCGACTACCTGAAGTGTGCTAAGTCGGCTGACACTTACAGCCTCATCCACCGGCTGACACCTGAACCATCCTCCAGTAAGAAGTCGTGGTACAGTTACGAGAAGGTGAGCCCCGATCAAGCTGGTTCACAACTGTACTGCAAATATTGTAGACTCTATGGACATACCATAGACAAGTGTGGTAAGTCTCAATACAAGGGAACCACTGACCAACAACGACCCAAACCAACTCCTCCTAAGTCCGGTAAGCCTGTGATGAATGTTGGTGTTGATGTTAATGATCTTTCTCTTTTCAGTAACCACCTGTATACTGGAACTGTCTCTGCCAACGGTTCAAATCCGGAGGGACGTTTCAAATTGAAGATCTTGAGGGACACAGCGGCTCTACAATCGATCATCTTGAAGTCGGCTGTGCCCAACATAGTCTACACCGGGGAAACAGTCTTCATCACTGACCTCACTGCTACCACTCCATACCCTCTCGCCAGAGTCCACCTGGATTGTCCCTACGTGAACGGGGAAGTCCAAGTCGCCGTCAGGGAAAAGCCTTTTCCCATGCCTGGAGTGCAACTTCTCCTAGGCAACGACTTGGCAGAAGACCTGCAACCGACCAACCTGATCGTCATGGACAAACCCCAGGTGTGTAACTCTGTGCCCAGAAACCCTATTCTCGAGTATGTTCCAGCAGAGGTTCAAGAGAGTGATGAAGTTTCTCCTCCGGTTCTCGTGACCACCCGTGCACAAGCCGCACGTCCACAGCCAGCTGACTCTACTGCTACCGCTGTCCCTCAAGACCCTCAGAAACTACCCCCGCATCTGACCAAGTTGGAGTTCCGTAAGTTGCAGAGGGAAGATCTTACTTTAACACCATTGTTTTTCCAGGCTGAGACTCAACCCGACAGTATTCCTGGGTTCTTCCTAGAGAACGACTTGCTCTACCGCAGATATAGACCCAGTAAACTGAAGGAGGAGGACGATTGGGCCAACACCGAACAACTTGTGATTCCCACCAGCCTGCGGCCCACTATTCTACACCTGGCCCACGGAGCATTCTCCCACTACGGCTTCAACAAGACTTACCATGGGATTCGTCAAGACTACTACTGGCCAGGTATGGTAAACAACGTCAAACAGTACGTAAAACAGTGTCATACATGTCAGAGGGCAGGCAAACCGAACGTCTCCATTCCCAGAGCACCACTGATTCCCATACAGGTGCCTGCGGAACCTTTCCACAGACTCATAATAGACTGTGTTGGTCCTTTACCTCGGACCAGTTCAGGTAACGCCTACATCCTAACCATCCTGTGTCCTACCACCAGATTTCCCATAGCAGTTCCAGTGAAGAACATCACGGCTGCTACGGTTATCAAACATCTATTGAAGATCTTCACTCAATACGGATTTCCCAGGGAGATTCAAAGTGACTGTGGCACCAACTTCACCAGTGATCTCTTCAAAAGGACACTGGAGGAGTTCAACATCAAACAGGTATTGTCCAGCCCCTATCATCCTGCTTCACAGGGTTCTCTTGAACGTAGTCATCAGACCATCAAAGCACTCTTGAAAAAGTTTTGTAGTGAAACCTCAAAGGATTGGGATAAGCAGATTGACCTAATAATGTGTATTTTCAGAAGTCTCCCCAATGAGTCCCTAGGAGTATCTCCTTATGAGATGCTCTACGGCCGTAAGTGCCGTACTCCCCTTAAGGCTTTCAAAGACTCTCTCAGAGATGCCACCTTCAGTGAGCATCAGAATGTGCCCCAGTTTCTTCAAAACCTTCAACACATTCTAGAGAGAGTCCACCGCTTTGCTCATGATAATCTATTGAAAGCCCAGGTGAGAATGAAGACTCATTACGACCAGACCAGCAAAGTAAGAAAATTCAAGCCGGGAGACTTCGTCCTTGCTTATTTCCCTATCCCCGGTTCACCTTTACAAAACAGATTTTCAGGACCCTACTGCGTCAAAGAGTGCAGGAATAATAATAATTATGTGATAGAGACTCCTGATAGGCGGCGGAAGACCCAGCTGTGCCACGTCAACCTCCTGAAGCAATATAATGGTACTCCTCCCACTGTCTTGACTAATTATTCCACATTCACAGAACCCTACATCCACAGTGAGACCTTCCCAGCTTCTCCTCCCGAAAGCACTGACAAGGAGTCAGCGCTTTCTAATTCCGAAATCCTTAATGATCTTCCCAAATACTTTCAGGATAATCATAGTGCACCTCTCGTCAAGATCTTCAGAGAACATCAAGAGTTGTTCAGAGATGATCCCCAAGAGTGTAATGTTACCCAGCACGACATCCAACTGCTCCCCGACACCCGGCCGATTCGTCAACCCTTCTACCGAATCAGCCCGAGCAAGAAGGAAGTCATGCGTGCTGAGGTGCAATACCTCTTGGATCATGGACTGGCTACACCTTGTGAGTCCCCCTGGGCCTCACCTTGTATCTTGGTGCCCAAACCCCAAGGTAAGGTGCGGTTGTGCACTGACTATCGAAAACTGAACTCTGTCACTGTCAAGGATGCTTACCCCTTGCCAAGGATAGATGACATCCTTGATGCCATTGGTAGTGCCCAGTACTTGTCCCAAGTGGACTTGCTTAAGGGGTACTATCAAGTGTGTCTAACGGAGCGCGCTAAAGAGATATCTGCCTTCATCACTCCTTTTGGACTTTTCAGATATGAACGCCTTCCTTTCGGACTATGTAATGCCCCGGCCACCTTTCAAAGAGCTGTCAACCGTGTCATCCAGGGCTTGGATAACACATACGCCTACCTGGACGATATCGTCGTAGCCTCCAACTCCTGGAGTGAACATCTGCTCCAGCTGCGACGTCTGTTCTCCAAGCTCCTGACAGCCGGCCTCACCATCAACCTGGGCAAGTCCACTTTCGCGAAAGGTAAAGTGCGTTATCTGGGTCATGTTATTGGGAGTGGCAGCATAGCTCCGTTAGACTCACACACGCAAGCCATCCTACAGTATCCACAGCCTACCACCAGGAAGCAGCTCCTGCGCTTCCTTGGTCTTGCCTCTTACTACCGTAGGTTTGTGAGGAATTTCAGTACAGTCGCCACACCTCTAATTCTATTAACCAGTCCCAAGCAACGGTATAATTGGACCATGCAGCAAACCGTTGCTTTCGAACAACTCAAATTCCTCCTCTGTTCTAACCCCATTCTCGCCTCTCCAGATATCACCAAGCCTTTCGTCCTTCATGTCGACGCCAGTGGTACCGGCGTTGGTGGTGTCCTGATGCAACTACGAGGCGAGGAGGTTCTACCTGTCAGCTACTACAGCTACAAACTGAAACCACACCAGAGGAACTACAGCACTATTGAAAAGGAGCTACTATCCATCGTCCTGAACCTCCAACACTTCGCTCCGTACCTACAAGGCGCCAGGTCTACCACCATCTTCTCAGACCACAACCCTCTCCGCTTCCTACATCAAGCCCAATTCACCAACCAGCGTCTTCTACGATGGGCTCTGTATTTACAAGACTTCAACCTGGAGATCCGCTATATCAAGGGTTCTGACAACACCATAGCCGATGCCCTCTCCAGAGTTTATGAAGTAGAAGCGACTCCATCCATTACTCCACCACATAACGACGTACTTCTTCCAGAACCGCAGGCTTCGGGGGAGAGTTGTGACGATAATCTCCTTCAAGAGATTGAGCCTGCTCTTCCCTCCAAAATTACGTCTTCACAATTATATAAAAAGACTATGGAAGAAATGTCCAACAACGACAACAACACCAGCACCAGCAAGGCTTGCCAGGGTGAGCAGAAACGTATGCAACCAGCCACCTGTTCGAACTCCAACCACCAAACTACCCGTTGATCGCTACGGCTCCGCTGATTGGTCGCCGGTCTGGCTGCACCTGCACTCGCCCCCAATACTACCTGATGTCTGGGGTCGCCCCAACATCAGTCCGCAGAATGTTCCGTGCTTTCGTAGCCAGCACTCCTCCCAGCTAGACGTTAGCGTGTACTGAGAGAGGTGGTGGCTTTAAGCCAATATTCCAGCACCTCCCACTTAACTTTTGTGTTGCACTTCTTGTTATTTTGCCTTAACATAACTTTTCATTGTGTCATTTAAGTATTCTTATTATTTTGATTCATTGATTTTATTATACATATTTGTTTGTGCATTATTTTCATGTTTTGATTTATTTAACGTAATTAAAATTTCATTGTTAAAGTTTACTTGTGTTTTGTGTGTCTTCTCCTTACCTTACCACAGACGAAGTTCCAGTTTTTCTATTTTTTTTTTATAACTATGTGACGAGGCCATACCCCTAGCCTTAAACAGCCGAACACCAACGCGTTACCGTCACAATATATATATATATATATATATATATATATATATATATATATATATATATATATATATATATATATATATATAAATATATATATATATATATATATATATATATATATATTATTAAATATGACCGAAAAAGTAAGATTAATAATTCTAACACGAATTTTCTCGTGGAAAACATAAAGAGTCAGCATGCCGTTGTATGCCACACCCACGTACAGACTGGCGAAGCGACTCAACGGCCTGCTGACTCCTTATGTCCCTTGCGCGTTCAGCCTAAAGTCTCCAAAGGAATTTGTTGACTTACTGCGGGGAACACGGGCCACAGGGATAAGAGCCTCGTTGGACGTAGAATCACTGTTTACCAACGTATCTGTGGATGAAACAATCGGGATGATAGCGGACAGTGTAACGTGATCCAGCCTGTACTCCTCTTAACATACCAGAAAACATTCTAAGGAAACTACTCCAAGCTTGTACTAAAGAGGCACCCTTCTTGAGCCCTGATGGGCACATGTATAAGCAAGTTGATGGGGTCGCCATGGGTTCTCCCCTAGGTGTCCTGTTTGCGAACTTCTACATGGGTACCATCGAGCAAAAAGTCTTAGTCGACATGAACTTGAAACTGGCCATATACTGCAGGTATGCTGACGACATTTTTACACAGGTACCTGATGTCAGACATCTGCAGGAGCTGAAGGAGGCATATGAGCAGAGTTCTGTGTTGAGTTTCACTTACGAGATGGAGAAGGATGGGAAGCTGCCCTTTCTAGATGTAACAGTCATGGAAAGGAGCGGAGGTTTCCACACTGCAGTCTACACTAAGGAAACAAACATAGGAATGTGCCTAAATGCCAACAGTGACTGCCCAGACAGGTACAAGAGGAGTGTTGTTAACGCTTATGTCAACCGTGCTCTCAGCCACAACTCAGGATGGAAGCAAATTGATGAAGAACTCTGTAGGGTTAGGCAGGTCCTAGTCAACAACGGCTTCTCCAATGGTTTCGTTGAAGACATCATAAGAAGGAAAGTGAAACGCCATGCAACCTCTAAAGAGACAACTAACACAACACCTATATCCCCTATTAGAGTATTTTACAGGAACTTCTTTTCCACAGCTCATAAAACGGAGGCAAGGGTCCTGAAAGATATTGTTAATAGAAACGTTATCCCTACAGACAAAAATCAGAAGATACAACTGACGATTTACTATAAAACCAGAAAAACGGCCAGCCTACTCATGAGAATCTCTCCAGACACAAAGCAGAACGCTTTAAAAGAGACCAACGTCGTCTATGCCTTCAAATGCCCTCTCGGGGACTGTAAGCCTAAAAAAACTCAGTATATAGGCAAGACAACAACATCTCTTTCCAGGCGTTTAACGATGCATAAGCAACAGGGCTCCATTAAGGAACATATAATCTCTTCCCACAACCAAACCATCACCAGGGAAATCTTAGCAAACAACACAGAAATCATCGATAGATACAGCGATAGCAGGCGGCTTAACATCTGCGAGGCACTACACATCAAGAAGTCAACACCAGCAATCAACAGCCAATTAATGCACAACTATATTCTACCCACTTCAAGACTCCGCTACAATACAGAAGCATCAAGAAATATGGGCCAATAGGCCCTCTGCAATTACTTCCATTCTTACCTTCAATACCCATTATTTCGTGTTCTGTCTTGTGTTGAAAGTTTGTTTTCACCTCATCCAAAACTGTTGTAACATATCACCTCACCCAAATGCAGGTATAAAAAATCGAAGATGTTTAAGCTCTATTCAGTTATAGTTCAGTTGTGTGTGTGTAAACTAAAGTCTGAAAATGTTTGAAAATGTAATAAGTTTTACGAAACGCGCTCAAGTGTCGCGTCAGACTAGAAATAAAAATGAATTTTGGAGAATTGATTTTTCAATTACCATCAACATTGAAAAGAAACATAAGAAAGATCGAGAAAATTCGTGTTAGAATCATTAATCTTACTTTTTCGGTCATATTTAATAATCTATGTCTACAGGAAAGACTGCTACCAAAATATACTAATATATATATATATATATATATATATATATATATATATATATATATATATATATATATATATATATATATATATATATAATATGTATGTATATATTAGTATATTTTGGTAGCAGTCTGTCTTGTAAACATATGTTGCTGAATATGACTGAAAAGGTAAGATTAATACATCTAACACAAATTTTCTCAATATTTCTAATGTTTTTCCTCACTGTCGGTGGTAATGAAAATATCAGTTCTCCAAAATTCATTTTTATTTATGGTCTGACGCCCGAACGCGTTTCGTAATGGCTTATTAAATTTTCAAACACTTAATTTACACACAAATTCATCATACTTATACTCTATTGGGTGAGGTGATATGATACAAAAGTTTTGGATGAGGTGAACAAACTTGTGACAAACACAAGACAGAACACGAAACAACGGGTATAACTTGGATATGAGAACATAAGAATGGAAGTAACTGCAGATGGCCTATTGACCCATACTTCCTCTTGATGCTTCTATACTGGTTCGGGGTCTTGAAGTGGGTAGAATATAGTTGTACATTAATTTGCATATGATTGCTGGTGTTGTCTTTTTGATGTGTAGTGCCTCGCTGATGTCGAGCCGCCTGCTATCGCTGTACCTCAATGGGTTGCTGACTCCTTATGTGCTTTCTCCTGACTCCTTGTGCTTTTAGTCTGAAGTCTCCCAAGGAATTTGTTGACTTACTGCAGGGAACACGGGCCACGGGGATAAGAGCCTTGTTGGATGTAGAGTCACTATTTATCAACGTAACTTGGATGAAACAATCGGGATGATAGCAGATAGAGTGTATCGTGATCCTGCTTGTACTCCTCTTGACATACCAGAAAACATACTAAGGAAGCTGCTCCAAGCCTGCACTAAAGAGGCACCCTTCTTGAGTCCAGATGGGCACATGTATAAGCAAGCAGAAAAGGTCGCCATGGGTTCTCCCCTAGGTGTCTTGTTTGCAAACTTCTACATGGGTACCATCGAGCAGAGGGTCTTAGTTGACATGGACTTGAGGCCCGCCATATACTGCAGGTATGTTGACGACATTTTTACGCAGGTACCTGATGCCAGACGTCTGCAGCAGCTGAAGGAGGCATTCGAGCGGAATTCTCTGTTGAGTTTCACTTATGAGATGGAAAATAATGGGAAGCTGCCCTTTCTGGATGTAACAGTCACAAAAAGGAGCGGAGGCTTCCACACTGCAGTCTACACTAAGGAAACAAACATTGGAGTGTGCCTCAATGTTAATAGTGACTGCCCAGACAGGTACAAGAGGAGTGTTGTCAACGCTTACATCGACCGTGCTCTCAGCCACAGATCAGGATGGAAGTAATTTAATGAAGAACTCTGTAGGGTAAGGCAGGTCCTAGTCAACAACGGCTTCTCTAACGGTTTTGTTGAAAATATCATAAAAATAAAGGTGAAACGCCATGCACCTGACATCTATATAGTATGTACATAAAAACACACTCAGATGCGAATGGAAAGTTGTGTGAAAATTTCAAAACAATCGATGAAGATCTTTCAGAGATTGGCAATTTTGAACAAATGAACATTTCTATTTTTATTTATATAGATATATATATATATACTCGCAGTACCCTGCCAATCGTTGCTGTGGCTCAGCAACCTTCCCTGTCCCCCAGTCCTCCCCACCCTTCCTCCCCTCTCCCGTCTCCTCGGCCTCCCAACCATTCCCCACTCCACCATCCTCTCCACCATTCCCCACTCCACCATCCCTTTTCTTTCCCACCATGCCCTACTCCCCTGTCCCTCTGTCTTCCCCACTATTCTCCAGTCCCCCATCCCCTCGTCCCCCCAAACTGTCCCGAACCGTCGTCCTTTCCCAACATTACTCCCTCCCTTGTCCCCTCGTCTTCCCCACCATCTCTCACTTCCGTCCCCTCGTCATCCCCACCTTTCCCAACTCCCTCGTCCAATGTTTTCCCAAATGGTCTGATGTTCCCATCAGAAAATTGGGAGCATCAAGTGATCTGATGTTCAAATCACAACAATATAAGAAAAACAGTTAAAAAATTAAATGAAAATATGAAAAAAAAATAAAAAAAATAAACTATACTCACAAAATGAACGGTATGGTAAACAACACAGCTCAATTCCAACGCAATTCACACAAAATAATTAAATCAAAATGAAAATAAATCAAAATCTATGAAAATTTCATTTATCAATGCAATCAGAAACATTGAAATGGAATTGTAACATATTTAGTATAGCATGTGTGTTGCTCTTACTTGCAACAGATGGCGCTGTTTATTAAGAAAAGCATAGTGTTACCTGTCACAGGTGTGGCATCTATAATCTATACTTATACTTACGAAATGAAATGTATGGTAAGCAACACAGCTCAATTCCAACACAGTGTCACTCAAAATAATTCAATAAAAAATAAAATAAATCGAAATCTATGAAAATAAAATTTATCAGTACAATCGGAAACATTGAAATAGAATTCATGGCATATTTAGTATTGCGTGCATGTCGCTATTTTGTGCAATAGATGGCGCTCTTTTTCAAAAACGCATGTTTTTACTTGTCAGAGGGGTGGCATCTATATAATAGGTATATAAAAAGGCGCGCCTATTTGAATACAACAATACAACGTTGTTTCAAAATTTCAAAGCAATCGGTGAAGAACTTTCGGAGATTACTACGTGTGTTGCTCTTACGTCCAACAGATGGCGCTGTTTTAAAAAAAGCATGTTTTTTCCTGTCACAGGTGAGGCATGTATATAGTAGATATATAAAAAGACGCGCTTATTCGAATACAACGTTGTGTCAAAATTTCAAAGCAATCGGTCAAGATTTTCGAAGATTTCCCTCACATGAAAAAATCCAGTTTTTCAGAAACGGCATGTTGTTTTTTTTTTAACGTCACAGACGTGACATCTATACAGTATGTATATAAAAACCAGTTCGGATGCGAATGGAACGTTGTGTGAAAATTTCAAAACAATCGATGAAGAATCGATGACTTACTTCAGCCACGTTATTGTGACTCATCGCCTGCAATCGATGAAGAACTTTATTAGATTAGCGGTTTTATGCACAAATGAACATTTATATATATATATATATATATATATATATATATATATATATATATATATATATATATATATGTATATATATATATTTATATATATATATATATATATATATATATATATATATATATATATATATATATATATAATATATATAATCTCATTCTATTATCAGGGAAGGATTCGTAGTATTGTAGCATTAAGTTAGCATGCCTCGCTGTGTCATCTTAATGTACCTGGATAACTTCCCTTTTGAGGTGCTCCCAAGTTGTCTACAAGTTGCTGGAGACGGAGAGAGAGGTCTGAGATGTTACAGCCGAAGTTCAGGTATTAATTACCTCTAGTGCCATCTGCGGCTTCCTCTTCCTGCTAGTTTCATTGTGATCTCAACTGCTATAATGAATATTCCCTCTCTTTTGTCCCATTGACATTTCTCTTCAGGCAATATTGGCCTACTTGTCAACAATGTGTCACATCGGCGTCTCACAGCCTGGTTGGTTGACATGACCAACTAAGAGGGCAGGTCAGAGACCGGGCCGTGAAAACATTGATCCCTGGAACCATTAATAGGTAAACACAAGGTCGACAATTTTTAATACATTTATCTTAGTTTTTCCTTTCTCCTTCCATCAACCACCTTCCTTGCTCCGTCCATTGGATTGTTAGGCACATCGGCGTTCTCGTTTCTTGCCGGCCAAAGTTCAGTCCCCAGCTTACACTAACATCACATCAGGCTTGGATACCCATGTCTATGGGAAATAGGCTTACAGGTTCCGGAAGATGAGAAGAAATGTCAGCACTGTGGAGAAATGCCCGACAGACCACTGGAACATTATCTAACACAGTGCACAGTTACAAACCCATTAAGATTTCAACTAAGATTCAACAGAGCAGAAGAAGTTGTTAAACACATGGGACAAAATGTTTCTGAAGCGACCATGCGAGTCATAAATACTCACACTCCGCCCGAATAAAACAGAAACAAGCAACACTTAGTGGGTCAGCCAGAGGCTTAGGGCCCGCGCAGGAGACTTAGGGCCCGCGCAGGAGGCTTAGGGCCCGCGCAGGAGGCTTAGGGCCCGCGCAGGAGGCTTAGGGCCCGCGCAGGAGGCTTAGGGCCCGCGTGGGAATATCCCTGCAAAAAAAAAAAAAACCCAGCTGCCCAAGTGGTTGTCGTCGTTCCATCCCGGCGTCGTGGTGACCAAGCACCACGTCCTCTATGTCATCCCAAGCGCTTTCTCCTCATAATTGCTTAACCAGTTCATGTGGACCTGTTCTCTTAACAGTTTACTACAACAGCTATATCATATAGGAGAGACTTTTAGACTTACCTGGACTTGACAAGCCGTGAGACTCCCTCACACCACGCGCTCTCCCTGCCCAACCTGTACACACTGGCATCACATTTTCTCACACCGCCCCTTCGTTATCTGTGTGTATTCCTATCATATATCGTCTCCTTCCTCTGTTCTTAAATTATCTGTATGTCACAACTCGCTTGTGTTCTCTCGTAAGCTCCTCTATAACTCCTTCAATGTGATCTTCAGATACACAGCGTGTATCTGAAGATCATGATACTTGGAGAACATGTACTCCAAGTACATGTACATGAGAACATGTTCTCCAAGATCCGTGATACTTGGAGAACATTTTTGGAGCGGGGCCAGGTGTGTGTGTGTGTGGGGGTGGGGGGGGGGGGGTACTTAGTGTCCAGGTCTACATATGTAACTTACAGAAATCATCTCCTGTCATCTAGTCATGTTTAGACTCCTAATTGAGTCATCTATAAATGACTCAATTAAGTCATTTATAAATGACTTAATGATGATTTTATCTAAACTGGTCGAAAGAAGAATGACTTGTCTGTAAAGAAGCTTTATTTATCAAAAAAGTTAAGAGGTGGGGGGGGGGGCTAACACTAGCACGACACCTGTAACCAGGGGGGGGGGGGTAGAAATTGCCTAAGCTACTCTATCCCTTTGAGATGTATTTCTTTCTTGCCTCAATAAACATAATTGAACTTGAACCTGTAGCCACCTCACCGTAAGCATTTCCGTCAAGTCATCCTCACACTCCAGCGAGACAACGGTCAGATGATGTGATTAAAAGGGATTGTCGGCGTCCTGGTCGGAGGACCCATCAGGTAGAGGTAATTACAATGGTAATATATTGTCGGAAACATTAAGGCGTTCACAGAGACAACTTAGCCGAGAGTGATGTGACACAGGCGGATGAAACCGGTTCCAGGAGGATGAAACCAGTTCCAAGCGGATAAAACCGGTTCTCAGGGGCATGAAATAGGTTCCCAGGCGGATGAAACCGGTTCCAGGAGGATGAAACCAGTTCCAGGCGGATAAAACCGGTTCTCAGGGGCCTGAAATAGGTTCTCAGGCGGATGAAACCGGTTATCAGGCGGATGAAGCAGGTTCTCTCACTAATTACAACCAGCCTTTCAAGTAGTAATTTTTCTGGATATAATAATCGTGTCGCCTCGTCCAACCACTTGGGCTGGACGGTAGAGCGACGGTCTCACTTCATTCAGGTCGGCGTTCAATCCCCGACCGTCCAAGTGGTTGTGTACCATTCCTTCCGCCCCCCCCCCCCCCCCCACCGTCCCATCCCAAATCCTTATCCTGACCCCCTTCCAAGTGCTATATAGTCATAATAGACTGGCGCTTTCCCCTGATAACTCCCTCCCTCCCTAATTTACATATGTAATTATTTTTATTTAAACTTGATCTAATGATAGTAATGTGTCAACACGGATCCTTAAATGGACACACACTGGAAAATAAACCATGTAATTAAACATGGCCTCGTCTAATGACATCAGCTTTAATGATTTGTGGTATTGATTAAACGAGAGGAATAAAGTCCATTCTAACACAAACACACCAAACGTGACGTGGAGGTTCTCACGTGCTCTCTCTACAGCCTGAGGGCCACGTGAGGTGAGAGTCCTCACGTGCTCTCTCTATAGCCTGAGGGCCATGTTGCGTAGCGAACTCACCCAGCGGTGTCTACGAACCCACCAACTGAACACTTGATTAACATAAGTAATGAGTATATATATATATATGTCGTACCTAGTAGCCAGAAAGCAGTTCTTGGCCTATTATGCAATGCCCGATTTGCCTAATAAGCCAAGTTTTCCAGAATTTGATTTTTTTTCTTTTTCTTTTATGAAATGATAAAGCTATTCATTTCAATATGTATGAGCTATTTTGTTTTAAATTTGAGTTAGAACTAACGTTATCTTGAGGTTATCTTGAGATGATATTTCGGGGCTTTAGTGTCCCCGCGGCCCGGTCCTCGACCAGGCCTCCACCCCCAGGAAGCAGCCCGTGACAGCTGACTAACTCCCAGGTACCTATTTACTGCTAGGTAACAGGGGCATTCAGGGTGAAAGAAACTTTGCCCATTTGTTTCTGCCTCATGCGGGAATCGAACCCGCGCCACAGAATTACGAGTCCTGCGCGCTATCCACCAGGCTACCAGGCCACGTAGATATATGACCGAACCTAACCAACCCTACCTAACCTAACCCATCTTAATATAACCTAAACTAACATAACTAAATCAATAATTTATGTTCTTAACATAATATAATAATAATATTAAAAATAAACCAATAGGAAACAATTTAATGAAAATAAAGAAAATAACTCGGCCTATTAGGCAAATCGGGCCTATAGACGATTTACTATATAACCAAAAAAAAAAAAAACGGCCAACCTGCTCATGAAAAACTCTCCAGACACAAAGCAGAACGCCTTAAAGGAGACCAACGTCGTCTATGCCTTTAAATGCCCACTTGGGGACTGTAAGCCCCAAAGAACTCAGTATATAGGCAAGACAACAACATCTCTTTCCAGGCGATTAACAATGCATAAGCAACAGGGCTCCATTAAGGAACATATAATCTCTTCCCAAAATCAGACCATCACCAGAGAAGTCTTAACATACAACACAGAAATCATCGATAGATACAGCGAAAGCAGGCGATTGCAGATTATTGGGGAATACAAACCTGGGTATGCGTATGGAAATATCAAGACACACAAGCTTAGAAACCCACTTCGGCCAATCATCAGCCAGATACCCACACCCACGTACAGATTGACGAAGTGACTCAACGGCTTGCTGACTCCTTATGTAACTTGTGCTTTCAGCCTGAAGTCCCCAAAGGAATTTGTTGACTTACTGCGGGGAACACGGACCACAGGGATAAGAGCCTCGTTGGACGTAGAATCACTGTTTACCAACGTATCTGTGGATGAAACAATCGGGATGATAGTGGACAGAGTGTATCGTGATCCGGCTTGTACTCCTCTTGACATACCAGAAAACATTCTAAGGAAACTACTCCAAGCTTGTACTAAAGAGGAACCCTTCTTGAGCCCTGATGGGCACATGCATAAGCAAGTAGATGGGGTCGCCATGGGTTCTCCCCTAGGTGTCCTGTTTGCGAAATTCTACATTGGCACCATTGAACAGAAGGTCTTAGTTAACATGAACTTGAAACCTGCCATATACTGCAGGTATGTTGACAACATTTTTACACAGGTACGTGATGTCAGATGTCTGCAGGAGCTGAAGGAGGCATTCGAGCAGAATTCTGTGTTGAGTTTCACTTATGAGATGGAAAAGGATGGGAAGCTTGTAAAGCTCTCTATAACTCCTTCAATGTGATCTTCAGATACACAGCTGCTCTTTCTAAATGTAACAGTCACGGGAAGGAGCGGAGGCTTCCACACTGCAGTCTACACTAAGGAAACAGACATAGGAATGTGCCTGAATGCCAACAGTGACTGCCCAGAAAGGTACAAGAGGAGTGTGTTGTCAACGCTTACGTCGACCGTGCTCTCAGCCACAGCTCAGGATGAAAGCAAGTCGATGAAGAACTCTGTAGGGTAAGGCAGGTCCTAGTCAACAACGGCTTCTCCAATGGTTTCGTTGAAGACATCATAAAAAGAAAAGTGAAACGCCATGCAACCTCTGAAGAGTCAACTAACACAACACTTGTACCCCCTATTAGATTATTTTACAGGTACTTTTTTTCCACGGCTCATAAAACAGAGGAAAGGGTCCTGAAAGATATTGTTAATAGGAACGTTATCCCTACAGACAAAAATCAGAAAATACAATTGACGATTTACTATAAAAAAAAACGGCCAACCTGCCCATGAAAAACTCTCCAGACAAAAAGCAGAACGCCTTAAAGGAGACCAACGTCGTCTATGATTTCAAATGCCCACTTGGGGACTGTAAGCTCCAAAGAACTCAGTATATAGGCAAGGCAACAACATCTCTTTCCAAGCGATTAACGATGCATAAACAACAGGGCTCCATTAAGGAACATATAATCTCTTCCCACAACCAGACCATCACCAGAGAAGTCTTAACAAACAACACAGAAATCATCGATAGATACAGCGATAGCAGGCGGCTCGACATCTGCAAGGCACTACACATGAAAAAGTCTACACCAGCATTCAACAGCCAATTAATGCATAACTATATTCTACCCACTTCAAGATTCCGTACCAATATAGAAGCATCAAGAGGAAGTATGGGCCAATAGGCTCTTTTCAGTTACTTCCATTCTTTTGCTCTCATATATCCAATTAATACCCATTGTTCCGTGTTCTGTCTTGTGTTTGTCAAAAGTTTGTTCACCTCATCGAAAACTGTTGTAACATATCACCTCACCCAAGTGCGAGTATGTAAGATGGATAAGCTGTTTAGTGTTAGCATAAGTAAAACTCTGTTTAGTGTTTTCAGGTTACAGTTGTGTGTGTAAACTAAAGTCTTTGAAAAAGTAATAAGTTATTACGAAATGCGTTCAAGCGTCACGTCAGACTAGAAATAAAAATTAATCTTGGAGAATTGATTTTTCAATTACCATCGACAGTAAAAAGAAACATAAGAAATATTGAGAAAATTCGTGTTAGAATTATTAATCTTACTTTTTCGGTCATATTTAACAACATATGTTTACAAGAAAGACTGCTACCAAAATATACTAATATATATATATATATACATATATATATATATATATATATATATATATATATATATATATATATATATATATATATATATATATATATATATATATATATATATATATATATATATATATATATATATGGGCTTGTCTCATGTGATTCCTAGGAATCACATGAGACAAGCCCATGACATTACTCTAACAAGAGAAATGTTGAACAAGAATACTTGCATAATAGACAAAACCCAAGATTCAAGAAGATTACAAATTCTTGAGGCATTTCACATAAGAATAGAGCGACCTACCATGAACACCCAAATCACGGAACTATTTACTCTACCCACCATGAGAGTAAGGACAAGACAAGAACATATCGATGCCAACACAGAAGACAATGTCCAACATAACAGGCCAATTACACTGGATTAATCTTTGTGTTTAGATAGGAGATGCCTCGTATGGGCCAATAAGCCTTCTGCAGCCCCTATGTTTATCCCTTATGTATCCCCCCATGTTTTCACCTTCATTGTATTATCACCTGACCTAATGCGGGTATAAAATCAACTAGTATTGTAAGATCTGTTCACTTGAGAATGAACCATGGAGGTTCGAAACGTCGTGCAAATTATACAAATAAGTGTAATACACTCTATAGTAAATCACTTCTTTTCTTCACCTTAAAAGTACGAAAATGAGTTTTGGAGAACTCCTATTTCTATTAAGCCCTGATGCTAAGAAAATAGTTAGAGGGATAGAAGCCCTAAACCAGAAAATAATAAATACAGAATATGCGGT
The DNA here is from genome assembly GCF_040958095.1 of Procambarus clarkii. Taxonomy (NCBI): domain Eukaryota; kingdom Metazoa; phylum Arthropoda; class Malacostraca; order Decapoda; family Cambaridae; genus Procambarus; species Procambarus clarkii. The sequence goes on from NC_091182.1 coordinate 38,638,065, forward strand.
CATATTCAATGAAACATATATATATATATATATATATATATATATATATATATATATATATATATATATATATATATATATAACTGAAAACTCACACCCCAGAAGTGACTCGAACCCATACTCCCAGGAGCAACGCAACTGGTATGTACAAGACGCCTTAATCCACTTGACCATCACGACCGGACATAATGAGGTGATAGCCGAGGCTATTTGAACCACCCCACCGCCGGCACTCGGATAGTAATCTTGGGCATAGCATTTTACCAAATCACCTCATTCTTTGGGGCACACGTGAGGAACACAAATGCGAACAAGCCTGAATGGTCCCCAGGACAATATGCAACTGATAACTCACACCCCAGAAGTGCAGTTTCAAATAGCCTCGGCTATCACCTCATTATGTCCGGTCGTGATGGTCAAGTGGATTAAGGCGTCTTGTACATACCAGTTGCGTTGCTCCTGGGAGTATGGGTTCGAGTCACTTCTGGGGTGTGAGTTTTCAGTTGCATATTGTCCTGGGGACCATTCAGGCTTGTTCGCATTTGTGTTCCTCACGTGTGCCCCAAAGAATGAGGTGATTTGGTAAAATGCTATGCCCAAGATTACTATCCGAGTGCCGGCGGTGGGGTGGTTCAAATAGCCTCGGCTATCACCTCATTATGTCCGGTCGTGATGGTCAAGTGGATTAAGGCGTCTTGTACATACCAGTTGCGTTGCTCCTGGGAGTATGGGTTCGAGTCACTTCTGGGGTGTGAGTTTTCAGTTGCATATTGTCCTGGGGACCATTCAGGCTTGTTCGCATATATATATATATATATATATATATATATATATATATATATATATATATATATACATATACATATACATATATTTACAGTCTCCGTGGTGTAGTGGTAAGACACTCGCCTGGCGTTCCGCGAGCGCTATGTCATGGGTTCGTATCCTGGCCGGGGAGGATTTACTGGGCGCAATTCCTTAACTGTAGCCTCTGTTTAACGCAACAGTAAAATGTGTACTTGGATGAAAAAACGATTCTTCGCGGCAGGGGATCGTATTCCAGGGACCATAGGATTAAGGACTTGCCCGAAACGCTACGCGTACTAGTGGCTGTACAAGAATGTAACAACTCTTGTATATATCTCAAAAAAAAAAAAAGAAAAAAAAATATATATATATATATAGGTGCAGTGAAGGGGTGGAAGACACTGCACCACCCAACAGTGAAGGGGTGGATGGCACTGCACCACCCAACAGTGAAGGGGTGGAAGGCACTGCACCACCCAACAGTGAAGGGGTGGAAGGCACTGCACCACCCAACAGTGAAGGGGTGGATGGCACTGCACCACCCAACAGTGAAGGGGTGGAAGGCACTGCACCACCCAACAGTGAAGGGGTGGAAGGCACTGCACCATCCAACAGTGAAGGGCTGGAAGGCACTGCACCACCCAACAGTGAAGGGCTGGAAGGCACTGCACCACCCAACAGTGAAGGGCTGGAAGGCACTGCACCACCCAACAGTGAAGGGGTGGAAGACACTGCACCACCCAACAGTGAAGGGATGGAAGGCACTGCACCACCCAACAGTGAAGGGCTGGAAGGCACTGCACCACCCAACAGTGAAGGGGTGGAAGACACTGCACCACCCAACAGTGAAAGGGTGGAAGACACTGCACCACCCAACAGTGAAGGGCTGGAAGGCACTGCACCACCCAACAGTGAAAGGGTGGAAGGCACTGCACCATCCAACAGTGAAGGGATGGAAGGCACTGCACACCGCCTAATAATGAAGGCCAGGCGATTCCTTGCTTGTCAGCATTTTGTGTTAATTGGATAACTTGCATGGAGGCGGGTCCCTCTCTCACTGTGGGGAGCCTTAATGAGTCGCGTCCGCGTTTTATCGACGTAAATTCATTACTTGTGCCTGTATTTCGCGCCGCAGCTCAGGAATACCTCGTCTGAGAGCTTAGATCTGCCCGTTTGCCTCTATGTCTTGTTCTCTGAGTCTCTCTCTGGCACTTTATCTCTGTGTCTCTCTCTGTTTCTCTTTCTCCCTCTCTTTCTCTGTCTCTCTATGTCAGTCTCTGTCTCTGTCTGTCTCTCTCTCCTTCTCTCTCACGCCGTTCGTTGGTCTGTCATTCTGTTTCTCTCTAGCTCTATTTATGTTAATATATCTCGCGTTCTGTCTTTGAATTTATCTTTCTCTGCTTATCTATCTATCTATTTATCTATCTATCTATCTATCTATCTATCTATCTATCTATCTATCTATCTATCTATCTATCTATCTATCTATCTATCTATCTATCTATCTATCTATCTATCTATATATCTATCTATCTATCTATCTATCTGTCTATCTATCTATCTATCTATCTATCTATCTATCTATCTATCTATCTATCTATCTATCTATCTATCTATCTAACCCTGAAAATATAATCGATGTGGTATCTAATATCCAGAACGCATTCATTGACCTGATATTCAAGACTCGAGTCCCCTAACAGGCAAAGTGATTTTAGTTATTAAAACAAAATAAAATTTGTTTATTTGAATTAACATTATAATATTATATACTGTACCAACATGAATTACTGATTTAGCAATATTGGGTTAGGTTAGGCTAGGTTTCGTCCTATTTCTCCGTTAGTTTTCACTCAAATAAAACAAACAATTATAAATATTATAACGAAAAGCTTTATCATTTCTCAATGTGTGTAATAGAAAAAGAGTCAAAGTCAAACACCACTTCTAATTCCTTTGAAGTTGGTCTCGTGCCCAGGATGCAACTGGCATTTTCCCTCTGAATCGCGACACTGAGGCGCTGGAACAAGAAGATTTTGGCTCTCTGATCTTTTGTAACAATGATCAATTTGTTGCCTGACTCCTCTAGGAACTTCAAAGCACATATATATATATATATATGTATATATATATATATATATATATATATATATATATATATATATATATATATATATATATATATATATATATATATATATAAAAGTTTGAAATATAAATATTATTATCAATATTTATCATAAATTTGACTGAATGTAGAGATATTTTAAGATGTGTTTCACATCTCTTACTGAATATAGCGATAAGTTTCACATCATTTCCAAATGGAACGATATACATATATATATATATATATATATATATATATATATATATATATATATATATATATATATATATATATATATATATATATATATATATATATATATATATATATATATATATATATATATTATTAAATATGACCGAAAAAGTAAGATTAATAATTCTAACACGAATTTTCTCTATCTTTCGTACATTTCTTTTCACTGTTGGTGGTAATTCAAAAATCAATTCTCCAAAATTCATTTTTATTTTTAGTCTGACGCGACACTTGAGCGCGTTTCGTAAAACTTATTACATTTTCAAAGACTTTAGTTTACACATACACAACTGAATAGAACTTATACATCTCCGATTTGTTTATATCTACATTTGAGTGAGGTGGATGGGGTGAGGTGACATTAATAGGGTATTCGTTTCATCAACACAAGACAGAACACGAAACAATGGGTATTGAATGGAAGTGATTGTAGAAAGCCTATTGGTCCATATTTCTTGATGCTTCTATATTGGAGCGGAGTCTTGAGGTGGGTAGAATATAGTTGTGCATTAATTGGCTGTTGATTGCTGGTGTTGACTTTTTAATGTGTAGTGCCTCGCAAACGTCAAGCCGCCTGCTATCGCTGTATCTATCGATGATTTCTGTGTTGTTTACTAGGATTTCTGTGGCGATGGTTTGGTTGTGGGAAGAGATTATATGTTCCTTAATGGAGCCCTGTTGCTTATGCATCGTTAAACGCCTAGAAAGAGATATTGTTGTCTTGCCTATATACTAGGTTTTTTGGAGCTTACAGTCCCCAAGAGGGCATTTGAAGGCATAGACGACGTTGGTCTCTTTTAAAGCGTTCTGCTTTGTGTCTGGAGAGTTTCTCATGAGTAGGCTGGCCGTTTTTCTGGTTTTATAGTAAATCGTCAGTTGTATCCTCTGATTTTTGTCTGTAGGGATAACGTTTCTATTAACAATATCTTTCAGGACCCTTGCCTCCGTTTTATGAGCTGTGGAAAAGAAGTTCCTGTAAAATAGTCTAATAGGGGGTATAGGTGTTGTGTTAGTTGTCTCTTCAGAGGTTGCATGGCGTTTCACTTTCCTTCTTATGATGTTTTCGACGAAACCATTGGAGAAGCCGTTGTTGACTAGGACTTGCCTTACCCAACAGAGTTCTTCGTCGACTTGCTTCCATTCTGAGCTGTGGCTGAGAGCACGGTCGACATATGCGTTAACAACACTCCTTTTGTACCTGTCTGAGCAGTCGCTGTTGGCATTTAGGCACATTCCTATGTTCGTTTCCTTAGTGTAGACTGCAGTGTGGAAACCTCCGCTCTCTTCCATGACTGTTACATCTAGAAAGGGCAGCTTCCCATCCTTTTCCATCTCGTAAGTGAAACGCAGCACGGAACTCTGCTCAAACGCCTCCTTCAGCTCCTGCAGATGTCTGACATCAGGTACCTGTGTAAAAATGTCGTCAACATACTATATTTTACCCACCTCAAGACTCCGCTCCAATATAGAAGCATCAAGAAATATGGACCAATAGGCTTTCTACAATCACTTCCATTCAATACCCATTGTTTCGTGTTCTGTCTTGTGTTGATGAAATTAATACCCTATTAATGCCACCTCACCCCATCCACCTCACTCAAATGTAGATATAAACAAATCGGAGATGTGTAAGTTCTATTCAGTTGTGTATGTGTAAACTAAAGTCTTTGAAAATGTAATAAGTTTTACGAAACGCGCTCAAGTGTCGCGTCAGACTAGAAATAAAAATGAATTTTGGAGAATTGATTCTTGAATTACCACCAACAGTGAAAAGAAACGTACGAAAGATCGAGAAAATTCGTGTTAGAATTATTAATCTTACTTTTTCGGTCATATTTAATAATATATATATATATATATATATATATATATATATATATATATATATATATATATATATATATATATGTGTGTGTGTGTATATCACGAAAATAAACACGTGATTAAGAATGTGACAATGTCAGACCACGGAGGAAAAATGAAACAGGAAATTTCCTTTAGTACTTTCGTATATTAAATACATCTTCAGAAGGTCCATCTTAAGGAAATTTCCTGTTTCATTTTTCCTCCGTGGTCTGACATTGTCATATATATATATATATATATATATATATATATATATATATATATATATATATATATATATATATATATAGGGGGGTACCACCTCTAGTGCAATTATAGGGACCCTCAGCCTCAGAGAAGGGAACACAGAGCATTCAGGGAAAATCTTGCCATTTAACTCTGAATACGTAAGCGTGTTCGCTTCTCCTACCACCCCCCTTTTACATATATATATATATATATATATATATATATATATATATATATATATATATATATATATATATATATATATATATATATATATATATATATATGAATGGAAATGTTCGTTTGTTCAAAATCGCTAATCTCTGAAAGTTGTTCGCCGATTGTTTTGAAATTTTCATATAACGTTTTAATTGCATCTGAGCGGATTTTTAGATACATACTATATAGCTATCATGTCTTTGATGGAAACAAACATATTTAAAAAAAAAATGTGTTTTTTATATGAGGGAAATGTTTTAAATATCTTTACTGATTGCTTGAAAATTGGGACACAACGTTGCATTCCAATAAGCGCGTGTTTTTATATACCTACTATATACATTCTTTACCTGTGGCAGGAAAAAATATGTTTTTTTTTTAAAAACAGCGGCATCTATTAGACGTAAGACCCACACACACACTGCGATCTCCAAAGGTTCTTCTCCGATTCCTTTTAAATTTTGATACAACCTTCAATTCGAATACGTGCATGTCTTTATTTACCTAATTAAATATATGTCACACCTGTGCCAGGTAAAAACATGTTTCTTTTTAATAACAACGCCATCTGTTGCACATAATAGCAACATGCATGCTATACTAAATTTGTCACGAATTCCATTTCAATGTTTCCGATTGCATTGATAAATTTTATTTCATAGATTTCGATTTTTTTTTATTGAATTATTTTGTTTGACATTCTGTTGGAATTGAGCTGTGTTGTTTACCATACCCTTCACTTCATAAGTATAAGTATAGATGCCTCACCTGTGACAGGTAAAACTATGCTTTTCTTGAAAAAACAGTGCAATCTCTTGAATGTAAGAGAAAACACACGCTATACTAAATATGTTACAATTACATTTCAATGTTTCTGTTTGCATTGATAAATTGAATTTTCATAGATTTTGATTTATTTTCATTTTGATTTAATTATTTTTTTGTGAATTGCCTTGGAATTAAGCTGTGTTGTTTACCATACCGTTCATTTCATGAGTATAGTTTTTTTTTCCTTTTTTTCATATTTTCATTTAATTTTTTAACCTTTTTTTCTTATATTTCAGTGATGGGAATATCAGATCATTTGATATTCCCTATTTTCTAATAAGAACATCAGACCATTTGGGAAGGCATCGAACGAGGGAGTGGGGAATGGTGAGGATGGCGTGGGAACGGAAGTGAGAGATGGTGGGGAGGACAAAGGGACAGGGGAGTGGGGGCATGATGGTAAGGAAGAGGGGACGGTGGAGTGGGGAATGGTTGGGCGGCCGAGGAGACGGGTGAGGGCGGAATGGTGGGGAGGACTGGGGGACAGGGAAGGTTGCTGTGACTCAGAAACGCATGGCCGGGTACTGCTAGTATGCATATATATATATATATATATATATATATATATATATATATATATATATATATATATATATATATATATATATATATATATATATATATATATTGTTACGGTGCCCTCTCCTATTTCTTTCGTTTGCCTGCTTTAAGAGTCATATCAGCTCTCCCTACTGATTCTCTGAGGTACAGGGAGTCTGTTGATATATGTGGCGACCAGACCGGTCTCCAGATAAGGGAGAAATTTACATTATAAGTTGTAGGTAAGGGGAAAGTGGCGCCCTGATATAAATGAAAGAGTATCCCCTGCTGCAGATATGACGTTTTGTAAGGGACACTAGCCGATCGCGGATTGGCCGACTTAGGTCGCGGGCGACCAATCAGAGCCCGCCGTGACGTCACCGAGTGCCCCGGGCGGCGCCAACGTCAGAGTTGGCCTGACTGTGGAGGTGAGAGGATGCGCCTCCATCAGCTCTAGAGGATTTGAGGCTCTACAAGCCTTATTCAGTGGATTTAACTAGCCATCGCAGTCCATCATAAGTTATTGGAGACCCTGCGCCTCTGGGAAGCAAAAAGGAACCAAGTTCATTGAGCAGAGGAGTGCCAAACTTGGAAAATAGTCGGCGACGACGCTGGGCGGCGCCGCTGGACGTTGAGGTCAGGAAGGTGCGGCGGGCAGGCCTAGCTGTGACTGGGTCACGTCCACTGAGGGTATTGGAGGGACAACACCGTTCCTAAGACGAGGATCAACGCCTTGTGGAAGGGACGAGTGTGTGAATATAGTGATTAGCTCAGTGCCCATTGGTGAACCAGGATTGGGATAGCTAAATCTCTGGGATTGGAACGGCGACGACGCGAAGGCTTCACGTCACCTGAGGACCTGTGGAACGTCCTGGATCGTCAAGGATCGACTCAGGAAGCGTGGGAACCTCACACCATCGAGGGACAGGCGTCGTGAGCCAGGAATGTAAGGTAGATCAATTTTCCCTTCCCATTACCCCTTGTGTGAGTAGGCTAGATAGGCCACAATATTCACTTATGTATGTGGCAGTATGACATTAATACTTTAGTAGTAGAATTGGCTACAGGGCAGCTTGTGTCCAGGACTGTCAGAGGGGACAGTGTGTGTGGATGGCAGGACAGTTGAAGAAGAGGTACCGACATGGCGAAGAGGCCCTTCTGTGAGAGAGTGTGTGACTCCTGTCTAATCTGCCCAGTTGAAGGAGTGGTTGGAGGTCGTGAAAGAAGAGTTGCTGAAGATCTCCAGATTTATTATCCCTATTTTCATTCTCATGTATTGCTTGTGATTGTGTGTGTGATCATGTAATTTGTGTCAGTAAATTCACACATTTTACCCTTGTGTTTAAGTGTGCCTTCATTATAATATTTTTCTATGAGCATACACGAGGGTTATCATAGTACCACCTGAGGAACGTCGCGTTCTCTATAGAAGTTCTTATCGCCTGGAGAGTGATAAAGCAGCACAGACTTATATAAGAGTGTACCCTTAGCCATCCGGCTAGTAGCAGAGCCTGGCTGGTGGCAACAGGTAATGTAGTGGCTGGAGAGAGGTAAAGTCACACAGACTTTTATGGGAGAGTACCCTGGGCCAACAGTCCAATAGCAGATCTATGGGAGTAGCAACACTCTGGCAACAATCAATATAGCATACACCCACTGAACTGCATCGCTGGGGTGCAGATATACTAACCCAGCTGGCGACCTTCTTAAGAATAAGATAGAGAAGGCAGGCTAGAAAGGAGTTCCTGCAACCTTTTTGTCTGGCAGGCAAGACTCAGGGGAATTTATTGTTATTAGGTAAGCCTGAGTTTTCCTTCACTCCTCCACGGGTCTAGGCCGGAACTGCTGATAGCAGTTTCACCGTGGTTGACTGAAGGGCTTCCAGGGTGAATCAGTGGCACCTCCTTCAGTGGTGGAAGCAAAGACCTGCGGTGGTGGGCATTGCTGGTCCTCTCCTGTGGGACCAAGGAGACTCCGGTGAATCCCGGGAGTCGGAGGGGCTGTGTATTCTGCCTTCTGAGCCCCCTAGCAGCCGAGTGCTAGCGGAGCCCCGGCCCACCCCCCCCGTGGCAATATATATATATATATATATATATATATATATATATATATATATATATATATATATATATATATATATATATATATATATATATATATATATATATATATATATGACAATGTCAGACCACGGAGGAAAAATGAAACAGGAAATTTCCTTAAGTACTTTCGTATATTAAATACATCTTCAGAAGGTCCAAAGGTTTCATTTTTCCTCCGTGGTCTGACATTGTCACATTCTTAATCACGTGTTTATTTTCGTGATATACACACATATATATATATATATATATATATATATATATATATATATATATATATATATATATATATATACATATATATATATATATACATATATATATATATATATATATATATATATATATTGGTGTATACTGGCAGCAGGTTTTCTTTCAAACCCTCTACAGCAGTCAAGCGTTGTATACATGTACACTTGCCCCCACGAAGGATGTAACCTTCAATGTAAGTACATAGGTATGACGTCGACCAAGCTGACGAGGCGTTTGACAGGCCATCTTCAATCTGGTGCCCCTAGGAATCACATGAGACAAGCCCATGACATTACTCTAACAAGAGAAATGTTGAACAAGAATACTTGCATAATAGATAAAACCCAAGATTCAAGAAGATTACAAATTCTTGAGGCAATTCACATAAGAATAGAGCGACCTACCATGAACACCCAAATCACGGAACTATTTACTCTACCCACCATGAGAGTAAGGACAAGACAAGAACATATCGATGCCAACACAGAAGACAATGTCCAACATAACAGGCCAATTACACTGGATTAATCTTTGTGTTTGGATAGGAGATGCCTCGTATGGGCCAATAAGCCTTCTGCAGCCCCTATGTTTATCCCTTATGTATCCCCCCATGTTTTTCACCTTCATTGTATTATCACCTGACCTAATGCGGGTATAAAATCAACTAGTATTGTAAGATTGTTCACTTGAGAATGAACCATGGAGGTTCGAAACGTCGTGCAAATTATACAAATAAGTGTAATACACTCTATAGTAAATCACTTCTTTTCTTCACCTTAAAAGTACGAAAATGAGTTTTGGAGAACTCCTATTCCAATTAAGCCCTGATGCTAAGAAAATAGTTAGAGGGATAGAAGCCCTAAACCAGAAAATAATAAATACAGAATATGCGGTCATATTCAATGAAACATATATATATATATATATATATATATATATATATATATATATATATATATATATATATATATATATATATATATATAATGTGTGTGTGTGTGTGTGTGTGTGTGTGTGTGTGTGTGTGTGTGTGTGTGTGTGTGTGTGTGTGTGTGTGTATTCACCTAGTTGTGTTTGCAGGGGTTGAGCTTTGTTCTTTCGGCCCACCTCTCAACTGTTTACTAACTTTTTTCTCTCCACCCCCCATCCCCCAGGAAGCAGCCCGTGACAGCTGACTAACTCCAAGGTACCTATTTACTGCTAGGTAACAGGGGCATTCAGGGTGAAAGAAACTTTGCCCATTTGTTGCTGCCTGGTACGGGAATCGAACCCGCGCCTCAGAATTACGAGTCCTGCACGCTATCCTCTAGGCTACCAGGCCCCCGTGTACTCACCTATTTGTGCTTGCAGGGGTTGAGCTTTGGCTCTTTGGTCCCGCCTCTCAACTGTCAATCAACTGGTGTACTGGTTCCTGAGCCTACTGGGCTCTATCATATCTACATTTAAAACTGTGTATGGAGTCAGCCTCCGCCACATCACTGCCTTATACATTCCATCCGTTAACTACTCTGACACTGAAAAAGTTCCTGCTTACGTCCCTGTGGCTCACGTGGGTACTCCGTTTCCACCTGTGTCCCCTTGTTCGCGTCCCGCCAGTGTTGAATAGTTTATCCTTGTTTACCCGGTCGATTCCCCTGAGGATTTGGTAGGTTGTGATCATGTCCCCCTTTACTCTTCTGTCTTCCAGTGTCGTAAGGTGCATTTCCCGCAGCCTTTCATCATAACTCATAGTTCTGGGACTAGTCTAGTAGCATACCTTTGGACTTTTTCCAGCTTCGTCTTGTGCTTGACAAGGTACGGGCTCCATGCTGAGGCCGCATACTCCAGGATTGGTCTTACATATGTGGTGTACAAGATTTTGAATGATTCCTTACACAGGTTCCTGAACGCTGTTCTGATGTTAGCCAGCCTCGCATATGTCGCAGACGTTATTCTTTTTATGTGGGCTTCAGGAGACAGGTTTGGTGTGATATCAACTCCTAGATCTTTCTCTCTGTTTCATTAAGTACTTCATCTCCTATTCTGTATCCTGTGTCTGGCCTCCTGTTTCCACTGCCTAGTTTCACTACTTTGTATTTACTCGGGTTGAACTTCAACAGCCATTTGTTGGACCATTCACTCAGTCTGTCTAGGTCATCTTGTAGCCTCCTACTATCATCCTCTGCTTCAATCCTCCTCATAATTTTTGCATCATCGGCAAACATTGAAAGGAACGAATCTATACCCTCTGGGAGATCATTTACATATACCAGAAACAATATAGGTCCATGGACTGACCCCTGCGGGACTCCACTTGTAACGTCTCGCCAATCTGAGACCTCACCCCTCACACGTTCTCTCTTTCCTTAGACAGAAGGCGTCAGAGGGCCTTCTTCCTCTCCCGCTTCCCACTGACGTTTTCCTCGAACTCATTAGACTCTGTGTTGACTCTAACTCTTTCTCTTCAACGGTAAATGTTACACTCAAACTTTCGGTGTCGCTATGGGTTCCCCTCTCTCCCCTGTTCTTACTAATTTCTACATGCAATATTTCGAAACTGTTCTTCGTCCCACTATTGATACTCGTCCCTCTCTCTGGCTTCGCTATGTTGATGACATTTTTGCTTTATGACCTCTTGACCTTATTCTTTTTCCAGCCTTTCCTGTCCTCTCTTAACAATCTGGCTCCTATCCATTTCAAAGTTGAGTGGGAATCTAATTCCCTCCTTCCTTTTCTTGACGTTCACGTTCACAGCTCTGTGTCCGGGTTCTCTTTCTCTGTCTATCGTAAACCCATGCATAGTGGCATGTACATTCACTTCTTTTCCTACCATCCTCCTTCTGTTAAGAAAAGTGTTCTCGTCTCTCGCTTCCTCCGCGCTCTACGCATCAGCGACCCTCAGTTTCTTGATTCTGAAATTATCTTTATCTACAAATCATTCTCTCACCTTGGTTACCCTTTGCATTTCATCAACTGTGCCTACTCTCAAGCTAAACGAAATTTCTTTCATCCTAAACCTGCTTCCAACACTAGTAACACTGTACTATGTCTTCCCTTCATATCTGAACTTTTACCAATACCTTTCGTCCTCTTGACATTAAACTCGCCTCGACAAACTAACACACTTCGTAGCAATCTAGTTCACACTGCTCCTCCTGCTTCTCCTGGAGGAGCAGTGTGCTGCTGGTGTCTACTCTATTTCCTGTTCGTTTTGTCCTCTCCAATACTTTGGCGAAACTGGCCGTACACGGAATGACAGACTTAAAGAACACAGGAGAAGTGTTAAGTCTGCAGACACTAACAATGCTCTCTTCTGTCATGTGAGGGATTCTAATCATTCCATTGATTGGTCTTCCTCCAAAATAATCTTTCCTGCCTCTACTCTACACAGACGCCATCTTGTTGAATAGGCTCTAATACACAATGTACCCAACATGAACCTGAGTCCTGGCTTTGTTGCTGTGGACTCTTCTCTTTCACAGTATATACTCAAATGCTCTAATCTTTCTAACAAACGTGACATAACATAAGCTTACCCCTTCCATTTATCTTTCTTTCTCTTTCCTTTTCTTTCTCTCTTCTCCCTTTTTTCTGTTTATTGTCTTCTGCTACGCTCCCTTGCTATCCTCTTCTTATTCCTATTACTATCTCCTTCTCATTCAGTGGTTATAATAGGAGCTGCCTCGAATGGGCCAATAGGCTCTCTGCAGCTCTTATTATTACTACTATCCCCACTACTACACCATACTTTGCTCCTCAGCTCTCTCTCGCCTATTTATTGTCTGTCTCTACTTTCTCATCACAATCCACTTGAGAATGGTCCAGGACGGACCGAAACGTCGTCGTCTCTTCATCTTCTAGTGTGTGGTCTGGTCAACTTACTTTAGCCACGTTATTGTGACTCATCGCCTGCACTTCCTTACTTCCCCGCTGGAAATCTCAATCTCTTCCAGTGGTTCCTGGTTAGCTATTCCCTCTCTTATCTTTGGAATTTCTCCTTGCTCTAAGGTGAAGACCTCCTGGAATTTTTGATTCAGTTCCTCACACACTGTCTTGTCGTTTGTTGTGAATCCTTCCGCCCCTATCTTTAATTTCATAACCTGTTCCTTTACTGTTGTTTTTCTCCTGATGTGGCTATGCAGCAATTTAGGCTGAGTCTTTGCCTTGCTTGCGATGTCATTTTCGTATTGTCTTTCTGCCTCTCTTCTCATCCTGACATATTCATTCCTGGCATTCTGGTATCTTTCTCTGCTCTCCAGTGTCCTGTTATTCCTATAGTTTCTCCATGCCCTTTTACTTTGCTGCTTAGCTAGCCTACATCTCTGATTAAACCATGGGTTTCTTATATTCATTTCTCTGTTTTCCTTTTGGACTGGGACAAACTTGTTTGCTGCGTCCTTGCACTTCTGCGTGATGTAGTCCATCATGCCTTGGGCCGTCTTTCCCCTGAGCTCTGTTTCCCATGCTATATCTTTTAGGAATTTTCTTATCCCCTCATAGTTTCCCTTTGTGTGTGTGAGTGTGTGTGTGTGTGTGCGTGTGCGTGTGCGTGCGTGTGTGTGTGTGTGTGTGTGTGTGTGTGTGTGTGTGTGTGTGTGTGTGTGTGTGTGTGTGTGTACTCACCTAATTGTACTCACCTAATTGTGCTTGCGGGGGTTGAGCTCTGGCTCTTTGGTCCCGCCTCTCAACCGTCAATCAACTGGTGTACAGATTCCTGAGCCTATTGGGCTCTATCATATCTACATTTGAAACTGTGTATGGAGTCAGCCTCCACCACATCACTTCCTAATGCATTCCATTTACTAACTACTCTGACACTGAAAAAGTTCTTTCTAACGTCTCTGTGGCTCATTTGGGTACTCAGCTTCCACCTGTGTCCCCTTGTTCGCGTCCCACCAGTGTTGAATAGTTCATCCTTGTTTACCCGGTCGATTCCCCTGAGGATTTTGTAGGTTGTGATCATGTCCCCCCTTACTCTTCTGTCTTCCAGTGTCGTGAGGTGCATTTCCCGCAGCCTTTCCTCATAACTCATGCCTCTTAGTTCTGGGACTAGTCTAGTAGCATACCTTTGGACTTTTTCCAGCTTCGTCTTGTGCTTGACAAGGTACGGGCTCCATGCTGGGGCCGCATACTCCAGGATTGGTCTTACATATGTGGTGTACAAGATTCTGAATGATTCCTTACACAGGTTCCTGAACGCCGTTCTGATGTTAGCCAGCCTCGCATATGCCGCAGACGTTATTCTCTTTATGTGGGCTTCAGGAGACAGGTTTGGTGTGATATCAACTCCTAGATCTTTCTCTCTGTCTGTTTCATTAAGTACTTCATCTCCTATTCTGTATCCTGTGCCTGGCCTCCTGTTTCCACTGCCTAGTTTCATTACTTTGCATTTACTCGGGTTGAACTTCAACAGCCATTTGTTGGACCATTCACTCAGTCTATCCAGGTCATCTTGTAGCCTCCTACTATCATCCTCTGTTTCAATCCTCCTCATAATTTTTGCATCGTCGGCAAACATTGAGAGGAACGAATCTATACCCTCTGGGAGATCATTTACATATACCAGAAACAGTATAGGTCCAAGGACTGACCCCTGCGGGACTCCACTTGTGACGTCTCGCCAATCTGAGGCCTCACCCCTCACACAGACTCGTTGTCTCCTGTTGCTTAGGTATTCCTCTATCCACCGGAGTACCTTCCCTCTCACTCCAGCCTGCATCTCCAACTTTCGCACTAGCCTCTTGTGTGGTACTGTATCAAAGGCTTTCTGACAATCCAAAAATATGCAGTCTGCCCACCCTTCTCTTTCTTGCCTTATTTTTGTTGCCTGGTCGTAGAATTCAAGTAACCCTGTGAGGCAGGACCTGCCATCCCTGAACCCATGTTGATGCTGTGTTACAAAGTTCCTTCGCTCCAGATGCTCCACTAGTTTTTTCGCACAATCTTCTCCATCAGCTTGCATGGTATGCAGGTTAGGGACACTGGCCTGTAGTTCAGTGCCTCCTGTCTATCCCCTTTCTTGTATATCGGGACTACGTTAGCTGCTTTCCAAATATCTGGCAGTTCCCCTGTTGCCAGTGATTTGTTATACACTATGGAGAGTGGTAGGCTCAGTTCTCTTGCTCCTTCCTTTAGAACCCAAGGGGAGATTCCATCTGGGCCTATAGCCTTCGTCACGTCCAACTCTAGTAAACACTTCCTTACTTCCCCACTGGTAATCTCAAACTCTTCCAGTGGTTCCTGGTTAGCTATTCCCTCACTTAGCTCTGGAATTTCTCCTTGTTCTAAGGTGAAGACCTCCTGGAATTTCTTATTCAATTCCTCACACACTTCCTTGTCATTTGTAGTGAATCCTTCCGCCCCTATCCTTAATCTCATAACCTGTTCCTTTACTGTTGTTTTTCTCCTAATGTGGCTATGCAACAATTTAGGCTGAGTCTTTGCCTTGCTTGCGATGTCATTTTCGTATTGTCTTTCTGCCTCTCTTCTCATCCTGACATATTCATTCCTGGCATTCTGGTATCTTTCTCTGCTCTCCAGTGTCCTGTTATTCCTATAGTTTCTCCATGCCCTTTTACTTTGCTGCTTAGCTAGCCTACATCTTTGATTAAACCATGGGTTTCTCATCTTCATTTCTCTGTTTTCCTTTTGGACTGGGACAAACTTGTTTGCTGCGTCCTTGCACTTCTGCGTGATGTAATCCATCACGCAGTGTGTGTGTGTGTGTGTGTGTATGTGTGTGTTTGTGTTAGTGTGTGTGTGTGTGTGTGTGTGTGTGTGTGTGTGTGTGTGTGTGTGTGTGTATGTGTGTGTTAGTGTGTGTGTGTGTGTTGGCGTATTCTTAGAAATTTAATTAAACTTGGATTTGCGTACGTTCATGGAAGCACTACAATGGAAGGACTTAATATGTATGTCAGATTACTTGTGTTTTAAAACAGACCTCGTGGGAGTTACCACGATAAATATTTGTTGATGTGTTTAATATGATGACCGTAACTTTGACCTTTTGCCTGAAACTATTGAGCAGTGAGCGTATTTATTATTATATATATATATATGACAGTTGATAATTGATGTGTGGGTGTGCTCCACTGATGCTACAGCCAGGTGTGGGTGTGCTCCACTGATGCTACAGCCAGGTGTGTGTGTGTTCCACTGATGCTACAGCCAGGTGTGGGTGTGCTCCACTGATGCTACAGCCAGGTGTGTGTGTGTTCCACTGATGCTACAGCCAGGTGTGTGTGTGTTCCACTGATGCTACAGCCAGGTGTGGGTGTGCTCCACTGATGCTACAGCCAGGTGTGGGTGTGCTCCACTGATGCTACAGCCAGGTGTGTGTGTGTGCTCCACTGATGCTACAGCCAGGTGTGGGTGTGCTCCACTGATGCTACAGCCAGGTGTGTGTGTGCTTCACTGATGCTACAGCCAGGTGTGGGTGTGCTCCACTGATGCTACAGCCAGGTGTGGGTGTGCTCCACTGATGCTACAGCCAGGTGTGTGTGTGCTCCACTGATGCTACAGCCAGGTGTGGGTGTGCTCCACTGATGCTACAGCCAGGTGTGGGTGTGCTCCACTGATGCTACAGCCAGGTGTGGGTGTGCTCCACTGATGCTACAGCCAGGTGTGTGTGTGCTCCACTGATGCTACAGCCAGGTGTGTGTGTGCTCCCTGATGCTACAGCCAGGTGTGGGTGAAGGAGTGCTTGAGGGAAACGAGCAGTGACGACTGGACGAGGCAGCGCCCAGGAACCTTACAACGGGAGAGAGTACGAAGACGCCGCGGATCTTCACGACACCTATGGACTGGTGACTCATCTGGAACACCAAGAAACGTCGTGAAGGACCGAGGAACCCCGGCGACCGTCGGAGTCCAGGGATCAGATTCACGAAGCTGTTACGCAAGTACTTACGAACGTGTACATCTTTCCACAATCTTTGACGGCTTTGGTTACATTTATAAAACAGTTTACAAGCATGAAAACTTGCCAATCAATTGTTGTTATTGTTATAAACAGCCTCCTGGTGCGTCGGAGCTCATTAACTGTTTAATAATTGTAAACAAAGCCGCCAAAGATTGAGAAAAGATGTACAGGTTCGTAAGTGTTTGCGTAACTCCTTTCGTGAATCTAGCCCCAGGCGTCTGAGGGCAGGACTTGATAAAGTAGATCATTTTTCCCTCTCATACTTTCCCTTGATGTTAGGCAAGATATTCCTACTGTTATATTTAGGCATTTGCTAGAGTGTTCTAGGAATCATAGGAGTAGATTAGGCTGTGGGACAGCATGTGTATGTTATTTACAGCCTGGTAAAGAGAGCTAGTGGCGTGAGTTGCCGACCTGTGGAGGGCTGTGGAGCCACGCTGACGGAGTCGCCCCCCCCCCCCAGTGAGGTTGTTGTTATTAAAGATTCGCTACCTGGAACAAGAAGTTCCAAGTAGCACGGGCTATGGTGAGCCCGTAGTGGATCCCTGTGAGGGACCTGTGGTCCATGTAAACTCGATCAGCTGATGCGTGTTGCCAGCGGCCACCAGAGGAGCGCTGCTGTCACCATTGTCATTTCCATTGATATCCTTACATATATATATAGATATCTTATGTGTCTGTAGTTTGCTTTTGAGTAAACATTATTAATTTATTATTGCTATTGGTGTCACTTCCATCTTATTGAGCATTGTGAGTAAATTATGTATGATTATACCACACTGGTACTGGCATTACTTAGAAAGAGACCCTGGGATGGCAACACGATATTATTTTTTTTTTTTTTTTTTTTTTTTTTTTTTGAGATATATACAAGAGTTGTTACATTCTTGTACAGCCACTAGTACGCGTAGCGTTTCGGGCAAGTCCTTAATCCTATGGTCCCTGGAATACGATCCCCTGCCGCGAAGAATCGTTTTTTCATCCAAGTACACATTTTACTGTTGCGTTAAACAGAGGCTACAGTTAAGGAATTGCGCCCAGTAAATCCTCCCCGGCCAGGATACGAACCCATGACATAGCGCTCGCGGAACGCCAGGCGAGTGTCTTACCACTACACCACGGAGACTGCAAATTGATATTTTAATACTTGTGCTGGCCTTATATAGAAAGAGCCTGGGCTGTAGATACGATATCATATTTGAACCAACAGCGTTGCTGGGATGCAGAGAAGATTACCCAGCTGACGACCGGAGGAGAAGAGGTGGAATTGAGGTTACGGTCGGAAGTCTGGCAAAACTTTACACGTACAGGTGGGCAGGCTTGGTGGGGGAGTCACGCATTGCAGGATTGAGCTTAAGCGGTGTTTGCTGGGCCTTCTCCTCTCCCCCTTGGGTCCAAAGTCACATAGTGGGGACCGGTCTTGAGACATGACTTGGAGAGCTCCCTGGGTATGATGCATGATACCCTAGTGGAGGGAGCAAAGACCCACGGCATGGGGTTATCTTGAGGTTATCTTGAGATGATTTCGGGGCTTTTTTTTAGTGTCCCCGCGGCCCGGTCCTCGACCAGGCCTCCACCCCCAGGAAGCAGCCCGTGACAGCTGACTAACACCCAGGTACCTATTTTACTGCTAGGTAACAGGGGCATAGGGTGAAAGAAACTCTGCCCAATGTTTCTCGCCGGCGCCTGGGATCGAACCCAGGACCACAGGATCACAAGTCCAGCGTGCTGTCTGCTCGGCCGACCGGCTCCCTTTACAGGAGGTTACAGGATCAGTAGCATGATCCCCGCTGTTAAACTGTGACCTCGCGTAACACAAGGCCAAGGTGAGTGACGCGTGACACAGAGCAGTCCAGGAGTATGCACTTCCAGCGTGTATAGTCCGTATTTAGTCAACCACAAGACTAAAGTGGAGAAGGTTCAAAGGTATGCCACCAGACCAGTACCCAAGCTGAGGGGTATGAGCTACAAGGAGAGACTATGGGAACGTAACCTCATATCGCTGGATGACAGACGACTTAGGGGAGACATGATCACCCCATGCAAGATTCTCAGAGGAATTAATGGGTGTGGATAACGACAGTTTATTTAACACATGGGGTACACACACAAAGGGACTCAGGTGGAACCGAGTACCCAAATGAAGTAGTTAATAAATGTAAGAGTAGTTAATATTGTTATTGTTAGAGTAGTTAATAAATGTAAGGAACTAGGCAGTGAAGTGGTGGAGGCAGACTCCATACACAGTTTCAAATTTAGATTTGGTATAGCCCAATACCACAGGGCTCTGTACTCGGACCCCCGCAAGCACAACTAGGTGAATACACACACACCAATGCTGATGGGATATCTTATAAAGCAGAAGAGATAAAAGAAAGAGTGAGGCAGATCCTGACATAGTTGCAATAGTAGAAACTAAAATAAATGGCATGATCTCAGATGCAATCTTTCCAGAGGGGTACCAAGTGATAAGAAAAGAAAGGACAGGGAGGGGGAGCAGCACTCCTAATAAAGCGGAAATGGAAGTTTGAAGAAGTGGAAAATCGGGGGTACCAATGAAAGCACAAGCTCCATACATGGAACTCTGACAGCAGATAGGAGGAGGATTGTGATCTTGGTAATCTACAATTCCCCACCAAACAGTAGAAGGCCCAGGCCGGAGTATGATGACAACAACAAGGCATGTATTGACGAACTGCAGAAGGCAGCAACATTAGCTCACAGAATGAGAGCGAAACTGCTAATCATGGGGGACCTAAATCATGGAGAGGTAAATTGGGAATCAAGGAATCCCCATGGCGGGGAAGAAACGTGGGGAGCAAAGTTAGTAGATGTTATAGACAAGAATTTCCTAACACATCATGTGAAGGAAGACACAAGGGAAAGAAGACGGGATACACCGAACCTATTGGACCTGATTTTCAGCCCACAGAACGTAGAAGGCATCGAGAATTTGGAACATGAAATACCTCTAGGGGCCAGTGACCATTGTGTCCTAGTCTTTGACTACATGATGGAACTCAAACATGTGACCAAGGGACAAGAGGTCTGGAAAAGGAGAGTTGACTACAGGAAAGGGGACTAGTAACTCCGAGTTAGGAGTGAGGCACTGATACAGAGGTTTAAGACAACCATAGAATTAGTTAGGAACAAGGGAGGAATCCCGATCATATGTGGCATTCTTCCAAGAAAGGGAGTTGGAAATGAATGGTTGTCGAGGGCACTTGGTGTCAATTGCAGGCTGGAAAAATATTGCAAAACAAATGCAATGTCTTTTATAGAGAACTGGGAACACTTCAATGGAAGAAATGACATGTATCCTCGGGATGGGGTGCATCTATCGAGGGCTAGGGATGTTGTTGTTGCGAACTCATTGGAACCAGTGGTTGGAGGCGATTGTTTGGGTTTGGGTTTAAACTGTTAGTAGATAGTGGTATGGGAAGTGATATGGAGGAAGAAGGGAATAAAAATATGTGTTTGTGGAGGAAACAAATTAGGAAAATGATCAGGGAAAGAGAAGGACCTCAAAATAACAATACACTTAGGGTATATTACACTCACAGTAGAAGTCTAAGAAACAAAATAAACGAATTAAATGCTCTTGTCCACACAGAAAAAATAGATATTATTGCACTTACCGAAACGTGGATGAATGTAGAAAATAGAGAACTATTATCTGAATATCAAATAAATGGATTTAAACTATTTCACACAGATAGATATATTAGACGAGGAGGGGGAATAGCCATATATGTTCGGGAAAATTTGAAATGTAGCCTCAAAGAAGGAATCAAAACTGAGCAACACACAGAAACTATTTAGATAGAATTAAACGAAAAAGCAAATAATCTTATAATAAGAGTTATGTACAGGCCACCAAACTTAGACAGGATGGAAGCAAAGCATCTATGGGATGAAATATCTAGAGCATCTAGGTCTAACAGTATATATATCAAGGGTGATTAATTTTAGTGGAATAAATTGGTTTAACAGAACAGGAAATAATGAAGTAGAAGATTTTCTAGAATTAATTGACGATTGCTTTCTTATGCAACACATAAAGGAACCAACATGGGAAAATGATATTTTAGATTTAGTGTTAACTAACAGGGAAACACAAATTAATGATATCGAAATAGGGAGTGAGCTAGGGAACAGTGATCACAAAGAAATCAGATTTAGCATGGAATGGAATAGATCTGTAGGAGAAAATTCTTTTAAAGTGCCAGATTTTCGAAAAGCTGATTTTAATAGCCTAAGAAATTTTTGGGGTCAAATAGATTGAAAAGTCTTGGGCATGGGGGGTGGGCCGGTCTTGGAGCAAGACGTGAACCCAGCGATGGGTAATGTAAAAGAGGATTTCAATGTGGATTCAAAATATAACTTATTTAAAAATATTCTAAGCAAGGCACAGGAACGTAGTATACCACACAAATTGAATAGATCGAATAATATTGACCCAAAGTGGATAACAAAGGATCTGAAGAACTTTATAGGTAGAAAGAGAGTATGGTACAAAAGAATTAAGAATGGTTAAGTTAGTTTAGAACAGGAATTCGTACAACTGGTTAGAAATGTTAAAAAAAAAGAAATGTTAAACAAAAGGAGGGCAAAAAGAAATTATGAAGTTCGTATAGCAGGGCAAGCAAAGAAAAAATCATGAAGGTGTTTTTCAGTTAAATGGAACAAAGATTAAGTAAAGGATAGGTCCATTAAAAACTAAGACAGGTCAGATAACGGAAAATGACGAAGAGATGAGTAGTATTTTTAATAAATATTTTATCTCTGTATTTACTAAAGAGGAACTTAAAACTATGCATTCAGCCGAACATGTCTATGAAGGTAGGGGACAAGGACAGGTTGACTAGTTTAGCAGTTACCAGGGGGAATGTTATTAAACAAATAGTAAAACTCAAACCAAACAAATCCCCAGGGCCGGATGAAGTGTTTGCCAGGGTGCTTAAGGAATGCAAAGCGTAGCTTTGAGAGCCACTGTCTACCATATTTAATAATTCAATAGAGTTAGGAAGAGTGCCAGAGTTATGGAAGGTTGCTAATGTGGTCCCAATTTTTAAGATAGGAGATAGATCACTTGCGTCAAACTATTGGTCAATTAGCCTAACGTCTAATGTGGGAAAGTTACTTGAATCGATAACTGCTAATACAATTCGTCTTCATCTTGAAAAACATTTGTATAAATACAAATGGAAATATTCGTTTGTGCATGACCGCTAATCTCCAAGAGTTCTTCATCGATTGCTTTGAAATTTTCACACAACGTTCCATTCGCATCCAAGCAGATTTGTATATACATTCTATATAGACGTCACGTCTGTGACGGCAAAAAAACATGCTTTTTCTTTTAGGTGTTTTTCATGCGAGGGAAATCTTCGAAACCTCATTACCGATTGCTTTGAAATTTTGACAACGTTGCATTCGAATAGGCGCGTCTTTTTATATACTTACTATATAGATGCCATCCCTGTGACAGGTAAAAAAATGCGTTTCTGAAAAACAGCGCCATCTGTCGCACATAATAGCAACATGCACGCTTTAGTAAATGTCATGAATTACATTTCAATGTTTCCGATTGCATTGATAAATTTTATTTTCATAGATTTTGATTTATTTTATTTTTTATTGAATTATTTTATGTGACATTGTGTTGGAATTGAGCCGTTTTGTTTACCATACCGTTCATTTCGTAAGTATATGTATAGATACAACACCTGTGACAGGTAAAACTATGCTTTTCTTGAAAAAACAACGCCATCTTTTGCATATAAGATGCAACAGATGACACAGATGCTATACTAAATATGTTACAATTCCATTTCAATGTTTCTGATTGCATTGATAAATTGAATTTTCATAGATTTTGATTTATTTTCATTTTAATTTATTTATTTTATGTGAATTGCATTGGAATTGAGCTGTGTTGTTTACCAGACCGTTCATTTCGTAGGTATAGTTTTTTTTTCATATAGTCATTTCATTTTTTAACTTTTTTTTTATATTTCAGTGATGGGAACATCACATCACTTGATGTTCCCAATTTTCCGGAGACGAGGAGTCGGGTGGGAGGACTGGGGGACAGGGAAGGTTGCTGAGCCTCAGCACCGCGTGGCCGGGTACTGCTAGTAAATTAACAAATGATTAGCAACATAGTTTTACAAATGGATGTTTAACAAATTTGCTATCATTTTATTCCAGCATAGTTGAGGCAGTTGATAATGGTAAGGATTATGATGTTGTGTACCTTGACTTTAGCAAAGCTTTTGATACAGTGCCACGTGAAAGACTGATTAAACCAGTATTTACACGCTTGTTTTTTACACACATTGCATTTAGTGCCACATGAAAGACTGATTAAAAAGATAGAGGCTCATGGTATTGGAGGTGCTATATTAGGTTGGATTAGGGCATGGCTATACCAAAGGAAACAGAGAGTTAGTAGAAATGGGGTTAAGTCAGAACGGGAAAATGTTGTAAGTGGAGTGCCTCAAGGCTCTGTCCTGGGACCTCTATTGTTTATAATATATATAAAAGATTTAGATTCAGATTTGAATAGCAAAATTTGCAAATCTGCCGATATTACAAAAATCGGTAGGGAAATAAACACGAAAAAAGACTCACTATCGCTTCAAGATGATCTAAATAGGGATTTGAAATGGTCAAAAGATTGGCAGATGCAGTTTAATGCTGATTAATGTAAAATTTTGAGGCTAGTTAAGGACCATAGAGTTACAAGATACGAGCTAGATGGTGTTGAGATTGCGAAGTCGGATTGCGAAAAGGATCTGGGAGTTATGATTAGTTAGAATTTAAAACCAAAGGATCATTGCATGAATGTTCGTAATAAGGCAAATAGGACACTGGGATTTATTAATCGAAGCGTTAGTAACAAGACACCTGGTGGTGTTCTTCAGCTATATTTTGCTCTGGTTAGGCCCCATTTAGATTATGCCGTTCAGTTTTGGTCGCCGTACTATAGAATTGATGTAAATTCATTTGAAAGTGTCCAGCATAGGATAACAAAGTTAATTCCCCAAATTAGAAACCTGTCATATGAAGAAAGATTAACAAAGCCTAAATTGCATTCACAGGAAAGGCGAAGAGTTAGTGGTGACAGAGGTTTACAAGTGGATGAATGGACATAACAAAGAGGATATTAATAGGTTATTAAAAGTATCAACACAAGACAGAACACGAAACAATGGGTATAAATGGGATAAGTTTAGATTTCGGAAAGACTTGGTTCAATACTGGTTCGGTAACAGGGTTGTTGATTTGTGGAACTAATTACCACGTAACGTAGTGGAGGAGGGGTCCCTCGATTGTTTCAAACGTGGGTTGAACATGTATTTGAGGGGGATTGGGTTGTTATAAACAGGAGCTGCCTCGTAAGAGCCAATAGACCTTCTGCAGTTACCTATATTCTTATGTTCTTGAGTTCTTCTGTACAGGAGGATTAGGGACTACCTGGGAGAAGTGCAGTAGGAGGAAGAAATTAGAGGAAAAACAGTCCTAGAAAGGATGGACCTAGTCATACGGAAATGCCAGAAGGCCGAAGATTGATTTATACCAAATGTAAAGGAAAACGTAAGAGAGAATATAATAACCCATGGTTTATTAGACAGTGCCAGGAAGCAAAAATGAGAAGCGGGAGGGAGTGGAGAAAGTACAGAAGACAAAGGACAGAGGACAACAGGATCAGATGCAACAGAGCTAGGAACGACTACATTAACATAAGACGAGTGTCGGAAAGAAACTATGAGAACGATACTGCGATCAAAGCGAAAAAGCAACCTAAATTACTACACAGTCATATAAAAAGAAAAATGTCACCGAACAACCAAGTGACAAGACTAAGGTAAACAGAGGTGGCATATACAGAAAGTGACAAGGAAATCTCCGAGGCACTCAATGCCAGTTTCCATGGAGTGCACACAACCGAGCCTGAGCAGCTCCCGTTATTAAAAGATATAGAGGTGACACTGGATGCAAATAAAGCAGTTGGACCAGACAAAGTATCCCCGTGGATAATAAAAGAGGCAGCGCAGACCCTCAGCGTGCCTCTGGCAAGGATCTTTATTGAATCACTTATGTCTGCAGAATTGCCCGATTGCTGGAAGAGGGCAAATGTTGTCCCGATTGTCAAGAAAGGTGATAGGGAGGAGGCACTTAACTATAGACCTGTATCACTGACAAGCATCCCCTGTAAAATACTTGAAAGAATAATTAGGCTAAGACTGGTTGCACACCTAGAGAACATTAGGTTTGTAAACAAACATCAACATGGGTTCTGGAAAGGGAAATCTTGCCTAACAAATCTTTTGGAATTCTATGATAAAATAACGACGATAAGGCAGGCCAGAGATGTTTAGGCAGACCGCATATTTCTGGACTGCCAAAAAGCCTTTGATACAGTACCGCACATGAGAATGCTATTTAAACTTGAGTGGCAGGCAGGAGTAAGCGGAAAGGCCCTAGCATGTGTGGGATATCTGGGGCTTGACTCATATATTCAATTATTTACTTATTTAATTTAATAAATCGAAGGACCACCCACTTTTGAGAAAAGAGGGAAAATTAATAAAAATGATCATTAGAATAACACTAGAGAACCAGTGTCTATGGATAATTATTAAAAGGATAATCACTTGAAATAATGAATGGACTGTATTATTAATTAATTAAAGTCAGAGCCTCAAAGACCTACATTGGGGGGGTATTTCTAGAAATTCATATACATCTAGGAACCAGTGTGGTTCGCCACCAGTTCATTGCTGAGTAAATGATATTATAAACCTAAACTACTATAGATTCAAATATGAGAACTAAAATTTTGGATATTAAAGATCATTAATTACTGAGCAACAGTCAGAGCAAACACATTAATTACCAATTATCATTTCTGATAATAATCTATTCAATGCAAAGATTCTACAGGAATTATATAAGAATCAAAATCATATAAAATAAATTTGTACGAAAAAGTCTTAGCTTTAAGACGATTTCGGTAACATCATTTCGTCATTCGTCCTCGTGGTCACAGGATCTCCACAAAGAAAGAACTCGAGGTGAATATCACGAATGACGAGAAACAACTTGATGACTCCTCGCATACACGCTGAAATCAGAGAAATTTAAGGAGCATTTGAATAGGCTACGTTTTATTTTCAATATTCATGAGAACGGAGGAAATTGTCGAACTTTTACTAACGTTGTATATTGGGTATCCTCGCTATAGAACAACAAACTACTCACAAATATATAATCTAGGATGATGCATCAAACGAGAAACATCCTTATCGTGAGCGTATTGAATACTGAGGTCTGCCGGAACCGCGTCAGTCAGTCCCTGACGTTCACTGCTGTGTACGTGTAATTACGGGTCTTGGCTTCAATTGTTGACGCGTTATTAACTGGCTGGGCACTATAGAACACGTGGATAAGTAATTATTAACTGTTGACTGAGTATCAACGTAATTCTTGCCGATAAATTCCCCAGTCACTACCACGTGTCTCGCCACTCTTCACGCCAGGGATACCCTCTCGCACAATGGCGTCGTCGCCTCCCTCAACCCGTCTCTCGCATTTACCACAGAAATTATTAATCACGAATAATTCTTTTCCGCGCAATTATGGATGTAATACGTTAATGAGAACTGGGTTGCAATTATAGGGATTTAAATATTATCATATTCTCGTTTTATGGTGTCAAACGAAAAATGGAGAAGATTTTATTTTCTCCGTGACATTCTTACGTAACAGAAAGGACTGTTACTACATAACAATTTTAGTTAATAACTCTCGGTTTGAGATTATTGGGAGTTATATTATCCGTAGGTAATTATTACACGGAATACTGATGATTTTAGAGAACCACATTCAATTCTCTAACACATTGGTAATAAATGTGTCTAACTGGACATTATCTGACGCAATGTTGGTACTCGATTTCATGAGAATTCTAGCACTAATACGCAGATGCAATGGTTAATTTATGTTGACACTACCTTTAGTGAAATTAGTAACTACTGTTGTTAGTATATAATGATAATGATTTATTAAACTACAATAGTAGTTTATTATTGTTGGAAATTTCCAACAGCATGGGTAAGGAACTATCTAACAGGAAGGAGCCAGAGAGTTACGGTGAGGGGCGAGAAGTCGTACTGGCGAACAGTAACGAGTGGAGTACCTCAATGATCGGTGCTGGGATCAATTTTATTTCTAATATACGTTAACGACATGTTTACAGGAGTAAAATCCTACATGTCGATGTTCGTGGATGATGCAAAGTTGATGAGAAGGGTTGTGACAGATGAGGATTGTAGGATCCTCCAAGAGGACTTGAACAGGTTGCAGAGACGGTCAGAGAAATGGCTACTGGAGTTCAAAACGAGTAAATGTAAAGTTATGGAAATGGGATTAGGTGATAGGAGACCAAAGGGACAGTACTCATTGAAGGGGAACTGCCTACCTGTGACGACTCAAGAACGAGACCTGGGCGGGGGCATAACACCTAATCTATCTCCTGAGGCACATATAAATAGGATATCGACAGCAGCATACTCTACACTGGCAAATGTTAGAACATTATTCAGAAATCTAAGTAAGGAGGCATTTAAGGCGCTTTACACTGCCTATATGAGGCCAGTCTTAGAGTATGAAGCCCCATCATGGAGTCCCCACCTGACGAAGCATATAAGGAATCTGGAAAAGGTTCCGAAGTTTGCAACGAGACTCGTTCCAGCGTTACGAGTGATGGTGTATGAAGAGCGCGTGAAGGAACTGAGCCTTACGACACTAGAGAAAAGAAGGGAGAGGGGGAAATGATATGATAGAAACGTATGAAATACTACGGTGGATTGACGGAGTGGAAATAGACGACATTTTCACACTGAATAGCAACAGAACGAGGGGACATGGGTGGAATTTGGAAACTCAGATGAGTCACAGAGATGTTAGGAAGTATTCTTTTAGCGCGAGAGTAGTGGAAAAATGGAATGCACTTAAGGAGCAGATTGTGGAAGGAAACTCTATTCATAATTTTAAAACTAGGTATGATAGGGAAATGGGACAGGAGTCATTGCTGTAAACAACCGATGCTCGAAAGGCGGGATCCAAGAGTCAATGTCGATCCTGCAGGCACAAATAGGTGAGTACACACGCACGCACGCACGCACACACACACACACACACACACACACACACACACACACACACACACACACACACACACACACACACACACACACACACACACACACACACACGCGCGCGGTTGAGAAGCAGGACCAAAGAGCCAGAGCTCAACCCCCGCAAACACAACTAGGTGAGTACAACTAGGTGAGTACACACACACACACACACACACACACACACACACACACACACACACACACACTTTCAAGTGTGGTCTAGAGCAGACACTTGCGAGATACTGTACCGACGCTCAGTGCGCTCAACTCACACCAAAGTATCACCTGTGTACTTCTGTATATTCGACCAAATATATATATAGTATCTTAGTGTCTGTGTTTATTTGTCACCATACTTTACGTAACAATAGAACCGTTACATTGTCGGAAAGCCTTTGACACAGTACCGCATAAGAGGCTGGTACATAAGCTGGAGAGACAGGCAGGTGTAGCTGGTAAGGTGCTCCAGTGGATAAGGGAGTATCTAAGCAATAGGAAGCAGAGAGTTACGGTGAGGGGTGAGACCTCCGATTGGCGTGAAGTCACTAGTGGAGTCCCACAGGGCTCTGTACTCGGTCCTATCTTGTTTCTGATATATGTAAATGATCTCCCGGAGGGTATCGATTCATTTCTCTCAATGTTTGCGGACGATGCTAAAATTATGAGAAGGATTAAAACAGAAGAGGACTGTTTGAGGCTTCAAGAAGACCTAGACAAGCTGAAGGAATGGTCGAACAAATGGTTGTTAGAGTTTAACCCAACCAAATGTAATGTAATGAAGATAGGTGTAGGGAGCAGGAGGCCAGATACAAGGTATCATCTGGGAGAGGAAATTCTTCAGGAGTCAGAGAAGGAAAAAGACTTGGGGGTTGATATCACGCCAGACCTGTCTCCTGCAGCACATATCAAGCGGATAACATCAGCGGCATATGCCAGGCTGGCCAACATACGAACGGCATTCAGAAACTTGTGTAAAGAATCATTCAGAACTTTGTATACCACATATGTCAGGCCAATCCTGGAGTATGCAGCCCCAGCATGGAGTCCATATCTAGTCAAGGATAAGACTAAACTGGAAAAGGTTCAAAGGTTTGCCACCAGACTAGTACCCGAGCTGAGAGGTATGAGCTACGAGGAGAGACTACGGGAATTAAACCTCACTTCGCTGGAAGACAGAAGAGTTAGGGGGGACATGATCACCACATTCAAGATTCTGAAGGGGATTGATAGGGTAGATAAAGACAGTCTATTTAACACAAGGGGAACACGCACAAGGGGACACAGGTGGAAACTGAGTGCCCAAATGAGCCACAGAGATATTAGAAAGAACTTTTTTAGTGTCAGAGTGGTTGACAAATGGAATGCATTAGGGGGTGATGTGGTGGAGGCTGACTCCATACACAGTTTCAAGTGTAGATATGACAGAGCCCGATAGGCTCAGGAATCTGTACACCTGTTGATTGACGGTTGAGAGGCGGGACCAAAGAGCCAGAGCTCAACCCCCGCAAACACAACTAGGTGAGTACAACTAGGTGAGTACACACACAACTGTCGTAACGTTGCCTCGTAACAACCCCGTTACGAGGAAAGGCTGCGTGAAATGCACCTCACGACACAGGAACAGGCCACTGCCATGACGCTGCAAGATGATTTATACCGCTTTAAGGGCTAAACGTCCCACGGGAAAAAACTTCTTTTGGTTTAATAGACAATATTTACAGGCCAAAAATGAGAAATAAAAGAATTTGAAAAAATACAGGGAGCACAGAACACAGGAGAACCACAACACATACACAAGGGAGAGGAATGAATACACTGGAACTCGGAGAGCAACAGAGAATGATATAGCACTCAAGGCCAAGGATCATCCTGAACTACTATATAGCCACACGAGGAAGAAGATATCGGAAAATGAATCTGGCTACATAGAAGAGGATAACGCTACACAAAGAAGGAAAATGCAGTGTGTGAAGCACTCAAGATAACGCTTCCAGGGAGTTGTAAAGATTAAACCAGAACTGACCCCAGATCTAAGACCTGTTAGGGATCTGGCGCTGCCAGAAGAAAGTCTGGCTGGAAGAGGAGTAACACCAGAGGAAGTAAAGAAACAATTAGAGGAGCCGGATGTGACGAAAGCCAAAGACCCTGCCAAGATCATGGACCCCTCCTTCTTGAGATGATATCGGGCTTAGCGTCCCCGCGGCCCGGTCCTCGACTAGGCCTCCTTTTTCTTACACACTCCCAGGAAGCATTTCATGGCAGCTGTCTAACTCCCAGGTACCTATTTTCTGCTAGGTAACAAGAACATTAGGGTGAAAAAAAAACTCTGCCCATTTGTTTCCGCCTTCACCGGGGGATAGAACCGGGAACCTCAGGACTACGAATCCGAAGCACTGTCCACTCAGCTGTCAGGACCCTAGACCCCTTGCTATAGTCTTCAATAAAAGTGCCGGGGGGGGGGGGGAGGAACTTTCCTGACCTTTGGAAAGTGGTAAATGTTGCGCCTATGTATAAGAAAGGAGGAAGATAGATGCCAGTGAACTAATGACCGCTATCACTAACAAGTATTTCTTATAAGATGTTTGAGAATATCATTTAAAGAAGACTCAACGATCATTTAGAACATATAATAATAATAATAATAATAATAATAATTTTTATTTAGGTAAAGGTACATACATAAAGAGATTTTACAAAGTTTGTTGGCTTTATAGATAGAGCTAGTACATACAATGCCTAAAGCCACTATTACGCAAAGCGTTTCGGGCAGTATAAACGTAGTTCCCAACCTCAAAATGGATTCAGCAAAGGGCAATCTTGCTTAACCAACTTATTAGAGTTCTGTGACAAGATGACAACAATCCAACAGGATACAGAGGGCTGGGCAGACTGCATTTTCCTGGACTGCAAGATAACCGTAGACACTGTTCCCTCACAACTGACTTCTATGTAAACTCGTAAAATACGCTGGTGTATCAGGAAAAATATTTAAGTGGGTGAAGAAGTACCTTTCAGGAAGAAGGCAAGGAGTTATAGTTAGAAGAGAGGTGTGAGGATGGAGAGCGGTAACGAGTGGAGTGCCTCAAGGATCGGTAGTAGCGCCCCACTCTCTTCTATGCATATGTAAATAATTTAACAGAGGAAATATGCTAGTTTGTATCCATGTGTACTGACTATGCTAAGTTATTGAGGTGAATGAGAACTGAAGAAAGCTGGAATACATTGTTAGATGAGCTGAACAATCTACAGAGATGGTCTGAGAATTGGCTAATGGACTTGAGCCCTGACAAATGTAAGGTTATGAGAAGAGAAGATGGAGCATGAAGACCCAAATACAGTATAGCATGAAGAGAAGATAACTTCAAGCTTCTGATAAAGAGAGAGACTCAGGAGTGGACATAACTGGAGATCTATCACCAGAGAAGAATCACCATATCATATGGTGATCTATCACCATATCATATGGTGATCTATCACCAGAGAAGAATCACCATATGGTGATCTATCACCATATCATATCACCAGATATGATCTATCACATATAAGAAGAATAAAGATGGTAGCATATACCATACTGGCAAACGTCCGGTTATCCTTAAGGAGCTTAGACAAAGATACCTTCCGAGCGCTGTACACATCCTTGTGAGACCGATTATGGAGTAAGCTGCCCCGGCATGGAACCCCTACATAAACAAACAGAAAACAAAATTAGAAGAGGTCTAAATATATACAACAAGGCTCGTTCCAGACTTAAGGAGACTGAGCTATGAAGAAAGATTGATTGAACTGGACCTCGCAACACTGGAGGAAAGTAAGAATAAGGCAGATATGATAACGACGTACAAGGTACTAAGAGAGACTGACAAAGTAGACACAGAGGCAATGTTCAAATTAAGTCACAGTCGAACGGGTGGACATAATTGGAAACTGAAAACACAGATGAGTCACGTAGAGGTCAGAAAGATCTTTGTCAGTCTAAGAGTCGTAAATAAGTGGGTCGGACCAGATGAGGAACCTGTGGAAGCCAATTCGATTCACAACATTAAATCTAAATATGATAAGAAAAATGAGTGAAAAGAGTCACTATATTGAACTATTGATACACACAGAAATCACAATAGCGTGATGCATCAAATGAACAAATCCACAAGGGCCGTGTTGAGGGTTCGAACTTACGCCCGGGATGATCCCAGACGAGCCTTAGTCGACTAGGCCACGACATGATCAAAAGAATTGCAACCAGTGGAATTCTTGGTTGCAATTCTTTTGACCATGTCGTAGCCTAGCAGCGTCTGGGATCATCCCGGGCGTAAGTTCGAACCCTCAACACGGCCCTGTGAACACATTAGGGCAAATAGAGGGGACATTTGACAAGCCGCCGGCTTCCTATCCTCGTCGAGGCCACTAATATTAGTGGCCCGCAGGTAAATTCAGGTAAAATAACCACTTCTGCTGGCCAGTACTTCCAGTAGCAATTACCGATAAGATATGTATTTGTGTAGGTACCAACTTTTATGTTCTTGGAAGGTTAAGTAAGTGGACACAAACATTTAAGAGTTGGAACTAAGACCATTGGAGGGCTAAAGTTGTCTCGTGGCCGAGCTCCCCGTGGGAGGAAGTTCCTGTATCTCCTCGTACCTTTTCTCTGCCCAATTGGAAAGTTTCTAATTAGAACCAAAACAGCTATTAGGAGAGAGGCCCTTCCTCAGCTGGGCAATCATGGTCAAGGGGGAAGAGAAGTGGTGCAGTGAACTTGGGAGGAGTTGTTGTGTGGTAGCGAGTGTGGTGGTGGGTGGTAGATGGTGGGGGTGGTAGATGGTGGGGGTGATAGATAGTGGGGGTGGTAGATGGTGGGGGTGGTAGATAGTGGGGGTGGTAGATGGTGGGGGTGATAGATAGTGGGGGTGGTAGATGGTGGGGGTGGTAGATGGTGGGGGTGGTAGATGGTGGGGATGCGGGAGGTAGATGGTAGGGGTGGGGATGGTAGATGGTGGGGTAGTAGATGGTGGGGGTAGTAGATGGTGGGGGTGGTAGATAGTGGGGGTGGTAGATGGTGGGGGAGGTAGATAGTGGGGGAGGTAGATAGTGGGGGTGGGGTGGTAGATAGTAGGGGTGGTAGATGGTGGGGGTGGGGGAGGTAGATGGTGGAAGTGGGAAATAGTGGGGGTGGTAGGTGGTGGGGATGGTAGATGGTGGGGTGGTAGATGGTGGAGGTGGTAGATGGTGGAGGTGGTAGATGGTGGAAGTGGTTGATGGTGGGGGTGGGTGGTGGTAGATGGTGGAGGTGGGGGAGGTAGATGGTGGGGGGTGGTAGATGGTGGAGGTGGGAGATGGTGGGGGTGGTAGATGGTGGGGGTGGGAGATGGTGGGGGTGGTAGATGGTGGGGGTGGGAGATGGGGGGGTGGTAGATGGTGGGGGTGGGAGATGGTGGGAGTGGGAGATGGTGGGGATGGTAGATGGTGGGGTGGTAGATGGTGAAGGTGGGGGAGGTAGATGGTGGGGGTGGGAGATTGTGGGGGTGGTAGATGGTGGGGGTGGTAGATGGTAGGGGTGGCAGATGGTGGGAGTGGGAAATGGTGGTGGGGTAGATGGTGGGGGTGGGGGTGGTAGATGGTGGGGGTGCGGGTGGTAGATGGTGGGGGTGGGGGTGGAAGATGGTGGGGGTGGAAGATGGCGGAGGTGGAAGTGGTAGATGGTGGGAGTAGGGGTGCTAGATGGTGGAGGTGGGGATGGTAGATGGTGGGGGTGGAGGTGATAGATAGTGGGGGTGGTAGATAATGGGGGTAGGGATGGTAGATGGTGGGGGTGGAAGTGGTTGATGGTGGGGGTGGGGGTGGTAGATGGTGGGGGTGGAGGTGGTAGATTGTGGGGTTGGGGGTGGTAGATGGTGGGGGTGGAGGTGGTAGATGATAGATGGTGGGGGTGGAGGTGGTAGGTGGTGGAGGTGGGGATGGGAGATGGTGGGGGTGGAGGTGGTAGATGGTGGGGTTGGGGATGGTATCCCTCATGCATATGTGATCCCTGAAGAACTGACAGGCGTGAGTGTGCGAGAGAGAGAGAGAGCGAGAGAGAGAGAGAGAGAGAGAGAGAGAGAGAGAGAGAGAGAGAGAGAGAGAGAGAGAGAGAGAGAGAGAGAGAGAGAGAGAGAGAGAGAGAGAGAGAGAGAGAGAGAGAGAGAGAGAGAGAGAGAGAGAGAGAGAGAGAGAGAGAGAGAGAGAGAGAGAGAGAGAGAGAGAGAGAGAGAGAGAGAGAGAGAGAGAGAGAGAGAGAGAGAGAGAGAGAGAGAGAGAGAGAGAGAGAGAGAGAGAGAGAGAGAGAGAGAGAGAGAGAGAGAGAGAGAGAGAGAGAGAGAGAGAGAGAGAGAGAGAGAGAGAGAGAGAGAGAGAGAGAGAGAGAGAGAGAGAGAGAGAGAGAGAGAGAGAGAGAGAGAGAGAGAGAGAGAGAGAGAGAGAGAGAGAGAGAGAGAGAGAGAGAGAGAGAGAGAGAGAGAGAGAGAGAGAGAGAGAGAGAGAGAGAGAGAGAGAGAGAGAGAGAGAGAGAGAGAGAGAGAGAGAGAGAGAGAGAGAGAGAGAGAGAGAGAGAGAGAGAGAGAGAGAGAGAGAGAGAGAGAGAGAGAGAGAGAGAGAGAGAGAGAGAGAGAGAGAGAGAGAGAGAGAGAGAGAGAGAGAGAGAGAGAGAGAGAGAGAGAGAGAGAGAGAGAGAGAGAGAGAGAGAGAGAGAGAGAGACCGACCCCACTTGTTATTCATTAACTGACAAATACAGAATAACAAATAACAAATGACAAATAACTGCTTGTTTGTTCCAAATTGCCTCCAAAGTTTATCTCTGCTGTCAATCAAACGTCATCCTGCCACCAGTTCGCCTCAGGGGTCCAAGACACGCCAAACATGGACCCAACCACTTACCACATCTGTATATCTTTCCTTCATCATATCAGGATTGTTTGACTTAAATAAACATCTGACGAGACTGGAAACTTCAGAATCCAAGACTTGTTGTTGTTATTGACAACTTCGTAGTGGTTCGGTGCTCATAAACTGCTTAATATATGTAAACTAAGCCAATATGATTGAGGTTAGATGTAAAGGTTTCGAAAGGGAACGCCTAGAGGTCAAGTGTCAAATGGTACCCATGTTGGGCTCAGTACGGCGAAGACAGCAACTGTCAGCTTCATTGTGGGTACTTGGGAGGGGGGGGGGGGGCATTGTGGGTACATGAGGGGTAAGGGGGGGGGCATTGTGGGTACATGGGAGGGAAGAGGGGGGGGGGGCATTGTGGGTACATGAGGGGTAAGGGGGGGGGCATTGTGGGTACATGAGGGGTAAGGGGGGGGGCATTGTGGGTACATGGGAGGGAAGAGGGGGGGGGGCATTGTGGGTACATGAGGGGTAAGGGGGGGGGCATTGTGGGTACATGAGGGGTAAGGGGGGGGGGTGAGCATTGTGGGTACATGGGAGGGAAGAGGGGGGGGCATTGTGGGTACATGAGGGGTAAGGGGGGGGCATTGTGGGTACATGGGAGGGGTGGGGTGGGCATTGTGGGTACATGGGAGGGGGGGGGGTAATTGTGGGTACAGGGGTGGGGGGGCATTGGGGGTACACGTGGATTTTTGGGAGAAGGGGAGGGGGTGGTAGCGCGTTCATGGTCTGCTCGGATAGTGGTGGCTGGCTGCGGTCAACCTCTCCACCAGTGTTGTCAAGCCGCTCGTCCTCGCTGTCAAACTGCTTGAAATAATAGGAATTTGGACAGCTGTCGTGTTGTCTCCTCGAGGAGCGTCTTGCCAGCTGCTTGCAATGGCAGCTGCAACCACTGCACGTCTCCATACTTCTCCGCTGTGATGTTGAACTGACTTGCAGGGGATACCTCAACGTAATCTCAGACCCCCTGCAGGAAGCGCATTATCTTGACCACAGTTTTGCCTCTCCTACCACGGTGAGAGCTGCAAGGTGGCAGACAAAAGAGTGTTACTTCTTGAGTGTGTTGGCTGGACCGAAATACAACAATAAATGTGTTTCATTCATTGTCTTCTATAGATATGTTATCTTCCAGACATTGCCTTGCATGGTGCAACTAAAAGGTCATCTTTATCAGTATGTTATTGACACTGAGTCGTTCGTGTCATTCTGTTACTGGGAGCAAACGACCTTCCTGATGCTCTCCACAGCTTCCTCTTGACCTCAGATGGAGATGAGGACGTTGTTGGACCTGATAGGTCAATGTTAACTACTTGCGCAGCTCTTGAACAACGG